>NC_092525.1:55863366-56105523 GCF_037038585.1 Patagioenas fasciata
CTATTGAGGGAAAGACGGACGAGCAACGTCCTGACAGGCTTGAGGGGAAAAACGTCCGTTGACGGTTGGCGTACTGCACGCCCGCCTACGGGGCTGCAGGGGAATCCACATTTGGAAGGTACCTGAAGATGTGTGCCTGTTCTTGGAGCTCCGCTAGTAGGGTAGCAAAGACACTCGTAGGCAGTACTGAATGCTGCTCCGTGCTACTTCTCCTCCGCTGGCAAATGCTTCACAGTCGCCCTAGGAAAGACGTTTAACAATCGATCTCCAAGAGGAACGAAACACATGATGCCATAAGGCGAAAGAATAGCAGGGCATCTCTTCACAGGCTTGTCCCTGATCTATAGCTGAGGGCAAACACTTGTGTGCTTGTGGGAGAGCCTGTGTCTTTCCTGGAAGCGTTTGGGAGTTTTGCTCAGACGCGTGTTTCCTCAAGTTCAAGAATCAAGATCTAGGATACCTGCAGACAGGTGCCTGTTTGTGTGGAGACAGTCTGTTTGAAACTGTGTTCCTCAGCGCCCGCTCTTTCTCCCCGTCGCTCCACACGCCTGGGAGTCCCTTTCTTTCTCTCCACAAGCACGTGTGTTGACTTCGTCGCACATGTGCATCTGCACAAGCGTTGAGCTCAGCAGAGCGTGTCTCTTGACACTTGATGTGCGTTGGCTGTGTCTGCGTGCTCCAGTGAAGAGAGAAACGGGAAATCATCTTGGTAGAGGCAACAAAGCAAAAGCGAGGCAGGATTGACATCTGCTCAACAGAGACGGATTCCCTGCGCTGACACAGTTCACAGTTACACGAGAAGCAATCTGAGCGGTCCGTCGACCGGAGACGTGTTTCCCAAGAGGTCGTTTAGCGAGTGAACAGCAGTGTGCGCGACTTTCAGGAGTGTGCCTGGAAAGTGCCAGAATCACCAGGAGCATCTGTGCAAAAGCTGCTGCCTCTGTGACCGCATTGAGGCACGTTCGCGTGTCTGCGAGTATATAGACGGCTCTTTCGCGTTCACTCCGAGGGAAACGGTCCGCTATTGCTTCTGTGCGCACAGACGCGATTCCCTTGTCTCTTGCGAACACAGGGAACTCTGTGCATCCAAATCTACAGGCTAAGGACGCGTCTGCATATGTTTTGGTGAACAATCGAGTGTGCGTGTTCTGACAGCTGCCTCTATGCAGACGTCTCCACAGAGCCACTTCTGAATGCCCCGCAGCCCAGGACTGAATGGATACACTAACAAGTGCACCGGTGTGAGCAACCACATATGCAGAAGGACGTCTTTCATCTCACAGAAGCGCGAACGTCTTGGCGTTCAAGCACATGGCAGAAACAAGGTGTGAACAGATGAGCTGCTGCTATTTTCTCCGTTCGGCATGCTTCGTTGTAGCTCTCTTGCCGGTCGCCGGCTTAGCGGCTTGCTTTGCGCGACTAGCTCTGGGGAGAGAAGGAGATAGCGCCGGAAACCTCGCCTTTTGCCTTCTTCGGCGCTGGAACCTGGTTGCTGCGCCTTCTCTTTGTCCATGTGCACACACACGATTCCTCAGCGAAAACCATGCAGAAACCTTTCCACGAGCACCCGGGGATGTGCACCCAGCACCACGTGCACGCACACGCAGCTAGAGAAAAGCACCTACCTTTTCACACACTGATGCCTAAGCAAACGCGTGGCCACACACACGCACACATCCGCAAGCGCGCCTACTCCCATCTATTGAGGGAAAGACGGACGAGCAACGTCCTGACAGGCTTGAGGGGAAAAACGTCCGTTGACGGTTGGCGTACTGCACGCCCGCCTACGGGGCTGCAGGGGAATCCACATTTGGAAGGTACCTGAAGATGTGTGCCTGTTCTTGGAGCTCCGCTAGTAGGGTAGCAAAGACACTCGTAGGCAGTACTGAATGCTGCTCCGTGCTACTTCTCCTCCGCTGGCAAATGCTTCACAGTCGCCCGAGGAAAGACGTTTAACAATCGATCTCCAAGAGGAACGAAACACATGATGCCATAAGGCGAAAGAATAGCAGGGCATCTCTTCACAGGCTTGTCCCTGATCTATAGCTGAGGGCAAACACTTGTGTGCTTGTGGGAGAGCCTGTGTCTTTCCTGGAAGCGTTTGGGAGTTTTGCTCAGACGCGTGTTTCCTCAAGTTCAAGAATCAAGATCTAGGATACCTGCAGACAGGTGCCTGTTTGTGTGGAGACAGTCTGTTTGAAACTGTGTTCCTCAGCGCCCGCTCTTTCTCCCCGTCGCTCCACACGCCTGGGAGTCCCTTTCTTTCTCTCCACAAGCACGTGTGTTGACTTCGTCGCACATGTGCATCTGCACAAGCGTTGAGCTCAGCAGAGCGTGTCTCTTGACACTTGATGTGCGTTGGCTGTGTCTGCGTGCTCCAGTGAAGAGAGAAACGGGAAATCATCTTGGTAGAGGCAACAAAGCAAAAGCGAGGCAGGATTGACATCTGCTCAACAGAGACGGATTCCCTGCGCTGACACAGTTCACAGTTACACGAGAAGCAATCTGAGCGGTCCGTCGACCGGAGACGTGTTTCCCAAGAGGTCGTTTAGCGAGTGAACAGCAGTGTGCGCGACTTTCAGGAGTGTGCCTGGAAAGTGCCAGAATCACCAGGAGCATCTGTGCAAAAGCTGCTGCCTCTGTGACCGCATTGAGGCACGTTCGCGTGTCTGCGAGTATATAGACGGCTCTTTCGCGTTCACTCCGAGGGAAACGGTCCGCTATTGCTTCTGTGCGCACAGACGCGATTCCCTTGTCTCTTGCGAACACAGGGAACTCTGTGCATCCAAATCTACAGGCTAAGGACGCGTCTGCATATGTTTTGGTGAACAATCGAGTGTGCGTGTTCTGACAGCTGCCTCTATGCAGACGTCTCCACAGAGCCACTTCTGAATGCCCCGCAGCCCAGGACTGAATGGATACACTAACAAGTGCACCGGTGTGAGCAACCACATATGCAGAAGGACGTCTTTCATCTCACAGAAGCGCGAACGTCTTGGCGTTCAAGCACATGGCAGAAACAAGGTGTGAACAGATGAGCTGCTGCTATTTTCTCCGTTCGGCATGCTTCGTTGTAGCTCTCTTGCCGGTCGCCGGCTTAGCGGCTTGCTTTGCGCGACTAGCTCTGGGGAGAGAAGGAGATAGCGCCGGAAACCTCGCCTTTTGCCTTCTTCGGCGCTGGAACCTGGTTGCTGCGCCTTCTCTTTGTCCATGTGCACACACACGATTCCTCAGCGAAAACCATGCAGAAACCTTTCCACGAGCACCCGGGGATGTGCACCCAGCACCACGTGCACGCACACGCAGCTAGAGAAAAGCACCTACCTTTTCACACACTGATGCCTAAGCAAACGCGTGGCCACACACACGCACACATCCGCAAGCGCGCCTACTCCTATCTATTGAGGGAAAGACGGACGAGCAACGTCCTGACAGGCTTGAGGGGAAAAACGTCCGTTGACGGTTGGCGTACTGCACGCCCGCCTACGGGGCTGCAGGGGAATCCACATTTGGAAGGTACCTGAAGATGTGTGCCTGTTCTTGGAGCTCCGCTAGTAGGGTAGCAAAGACACTCGTAGGCAGTACTGAATGCTGCTCCGTGCTACTTCTCCTCCGCTGGCAAATGCTTCACAGTCGCCCGAGGAAAGACGTTTAACAATCGATCTCCAAGAGGAACGAAACACATGATGCCATAAGGCGAAAGAATAGCAGGGCATCTCTTCACAGGCTTGTCCCTGATCTATAGCTGAGGGCAAACACTTGTGTGCTTGTGGGAGAGCCTGTGTCTTTCCTGGAAGCGTTTGGGAGTTTTGCTCAGACGCGTGTTTCCTCAAGTTCAAGAATCAAGATCTAGGATACCTGCAGACAGGTGCCTGTTTGTGTGGAGACAGTCTGTTTGAAACTGTGTTCCTCAGCGCCCGCTCTTTCTCCCCGTCGCTCCACACGCCTGGGAGTCCCTTTCTTTCTCTCCACAAGCACGTGTGTTGACTTCGTCGCACATGTGCATCTGCACAAGCGTTGAGCTCAGCAGAGCGTGTCTCTTGACACTTGATGTGCGTTGGCTGTGTCTGCGTGCTCCAGTGAAGAGAGAAACGGGAAATCATCTTGGTAGAGGCAACAAAGCAAAAGCGAGGCAGGATTGACATCTGCTCAACAGAGACGGATTCCCTGCGCTGACACAGTTCACAGTTACACGAGAAGCAATCTGAGCGGTCCGTCGACCGGAGACGTGTTTCCCAAGAGGTCGTTTAGCGAGTGAACAGCAGTGTGCGCGACTTTCAGGAGTGTGCCTGGAAAGTGCCAGAATCACCAGGAGCATCTGTGCAAAAGCTGCTGCCTCTGTGACCGCATTGAGGCACGTTCGCGTGTCTGCGAGTATATAGACGGCTCTTTCGCGTTCACTCCGAGGGAAACGGTCCGCTATTGCTTCTGTGCGCACAGACGCGATTCCCTTGTCTCTTGCGAACACAGGGAACTCTGTGCATCCAAATCTACAGGCTAAGGACGCGTCTGCATATGTTTTGGTGAACAATCGAGTGTGCGTGTTCTGACAGCTGCCTCTATGCAGACGTCTCCACAGAGCCACTTCTGAATGCCCCGCAGCCCAGGACTGAATGGATACACTAACAAGTGCACCGGTGTGAGCAACCACATATGCAGAAGGACGTCTTTCATCTCACAGAAGCGCGAACGTCTTGGCGTTCAAGCACATGGCAGAAACAAGGTGTGAACAGATGAGCTGCTGCTATTTTCTCCGTTCGGCATGCTTCGTTGTAGCTCTCTTGCCGGTCGCCGGCTTAGCGGCTTGCTTTGCGCGACTAGCTCTGGGGAGAGAAGGAGATAGCGCCGGAAACCTCGCCTTTTGCCTTCTTCGGCGCTGGAACCTGGTTGCTGCGCCTTCTCTTTGTCCATGTGCACACACACGATTCCTCAGCGAAAACCATGCAGAAACCTTTCCACGAGCACCCGGGGATGTGCACCCAGCACCACGTGCACGCACACGCAGCTAGAGAAAAGCACCTACCTTTTCACACACTGATGCCTAAGCAAACGCGTGGCCACACACACGCACACATCCGCAAGCGCGCCTACTCCCATCTATTGAGGGAAAGACGGACGAGCAACGTCCTGACAGGCTTGAGGGGAAAAACGTCCGTTGACGGTTGGCGTACTGCACGCCCGCCTACGGGGCTGCAGGGGAATCCACATTTGGAAGGTACCTGAAGATGTGTGCCTGTTCTTGGAGCTCCGCTAGTAGGGTAGCAAAGACACTCGTAGGCAGTACTGAATGCTGCTCCGTGCTACTTCTCCTCCGCTGGCAAATGCTTCACAGTCGCCCTAGGAAAGACGTTTAACAATCGATCTCCAAGAGGAACGAAACACATGATGCCATAAGGCGAAAGAATAGCAGGGCATCTCTTCACAGGCTTGTCCCTGATCTATAGCTGAGGGCAAACACTTGTGTGCTTGTGGGAGAGCCTGTGTCTTTCCTGGAAGCGTTTGGGAGTTTTGCTCAGACGCGTGTTTCCTCAAGTTCAAGAATCAAGATCTAGGATACCTGCAGACAGGTGCCTGTTTGTGTGGAGACAGTCTGTTTGAAACTGTGTTCCTCAGCGCCCGCTCTTTCTCCCCGTCGCTCCACACGCCTGGGAGTCCCTTTCTTTCTCTCCACAAGCACGTGTGTTGACTTCGTCGCACATGTGCATCTGCACAAGCGTTGAGCTCAGCAGAGCGTGTCTCTTGACACTTGATGTGCGTTGGCTGTGTCTGCCTGCTCCAGTGAAGAGAGAAACGGGAAATCATCTTGGTAGAGGCAACAAAGCAAAAGCGAGGCAGGATTGACATCTGCTCAACAGAGACGGATTCCCTGCGCTGACACAGTTCACAGTTACACGAGAAGCAATCTGAGCGGTCCGTCGACCGGAGACGTGTTTCCCAAGAGGTCGTTTAGCGAGTGAACAGCAGTGTGCGCGACTTTCAGGAGTGTGCCTGGAAAGTGCCAGAATCACCAGGAGCATCTGTGCAAAAGCTGCTGCCTCTGTGACCGCATTGAGGCACGTTCGCGTGTCTGCGAGTATATAGACGGCTCTTTCGCGTTCACTCCGAGGGAAACGGTCCGCTATTGCTTCTGTGCGCACAGACGCGATTCCCTTGTCTCTTGCGAACACAGGGAACTCTGTGCATCCAAATCTACAGGCTAAGGACGCGTCTGCATATGTTTTGGTGAACAATCGAGTGTGCGTGTTCTGACAGCTGCCTCTATGCAGACGTCTCCACAGAGCCACTTCTGAATGCCCCGCAGCCCAGGACTGAATGGATACACTAACAAGTGCACCGGTGTGAGCAACCACATATGCAGAAGGACGTCTTTCATCTCACAGAAGCGCGAACGTCTTGGCGTTCAAGCACATGGCAGAAACAAGGTGTGAACAGATGAGCTGCTGCTATTTTCTCCGTTCGGCATGCTTCGTTGTAGCTCTCTTGCCGGTCGCCGGCTTAGCGGCTTGCTTTGCGCGACTAGCTCTGGGGAGAGAAGGAGATAGCGCCGGAAACCTCGCCTTTTGCCTTCTTCGGCGCTGGAACCTGGTTGCTGCGCCTTCTCTTTGTCCATGTGCACACACACGATTCCTCAGCGAAAACCATGCAGAAACCTTTCCACGAGCACCCGGGGATGTGCACCCAGCACCACGTGCACGCACACGCAGCTAGAGAAAAGCACCTACCTTTTCACACACTGATGCCTAAGCAAACGCGTGGCCACACACACGCACACATCCGCAAGCGCGCCTACTCCCATCTATTGAGGGAAAGACGGACGAGCAACGTCCTGACAGGCTTGAGGGGAAAAACGTCCGTTGACGGTTGGCGTACTGCACGCCCGCCTACGGGGCTGCAGGGGAATCCACATTTGGAAGGTACCTGAAGATGTGTGCCTGTTCTTGGAGCTCCGCTAGTAGGGTAGCAAAGACACTCGTAGGCAGTACTGAATGCTGCTCCGTGCTACTTCTCCTCCGCTGGCAAATGCTTCACAGTCGCCCTAGGAAAGACGTTTAACAATCGATCTCCAAGAGGAACGAAACACATGATGCCATAAGGCGAAAGAATAGCAGGGCATCTCTTCACAGGCTTGTCCCTGATCTATAGCTGAGGGCAAACACTTGTGTGCTTGTGGGAGAGCCTGTGTCTTTCCTGGAAGCGTTTGGGAGTTTTGCTCAGACGCGTGTTTCCTCAAGTTCAAGAATCAAGATCTAGGATACCTGCAGACAGGTGCCTGTTTGTGTGGAGACAGTCTGTTTGAAACTGTGTTCCTCAGCGCCCGCTCTTTCTCCCCGTCGCTCCACACGCCTGGGAGTCCCTTTCTTTCTCTCCACAAGCACGTGTGTTGACTTCGTCGCACATGTGCATCTGCACAAGCGTTGAGCTCAGCAGAGCGTGTCTCTTGACACTTGATGTGCGTTGGCTGTGTCTGCGTGCTCCAGTGAAGAGAGAAACGGGAAATCATCTTGGTAGAGGCAACAAAGCAAAAGCGAGGCAGGATTGACATCTGCTCAACAGAGACGGATTCCCTGCGCTGACACAGTTCACAGTTACACGAGAAGCAATCTGAGCGGTCCGTCGACCGGAGACGTGTTTCCCAAGAGGTCGTTTAGCGAGTGAACAGCAGTGTGCGCGACTTTCAGGAGTGTGCCTGGAAAGTGCCAGAATCACCAGGAGCATCTGTGCAAAAGCTGCTGCCTCTGTGACCGCATTGAGGCACGTTCGCGTGTCTGCGAGTATATAGACGGCTCTTTCGCGTTCACTCCGAGGGAAACGGTCCGCTATTGCTTCTGTGCGCACAGACGCGATTCCCTTGTCTCTTGCGAACACAGGGAACTCTGTGCATCCAAATCTACAGGCTAAGGACGCGTCTGCATATGTTTTGGTGAACAATCGAGTGTGCGTGTTCTGACAGCTGCCTCTATGCAGACGTCTCCACAGAGCCACTTCTGAATGCCCCGCAGCCCAGGACTGAATGGATACACTAACAAGTGCACCGGTGTGAGCAACCACATATGCAGAAGGACGTCTTTCATCTCACAGAAGCGCGAACGTCTTGGCGTTCAAGCACATGGCAGAAACAAGGTGTGAACAGATGAGCTGCTGCTATTTTCTCCGTTCGGCATGCTTCGTTGTAGCTCTCTTGCCGGTCGCCGGCTTAGCGGCTTGCTTTGCGCGACTAGCTCTGGGGAGAGAAGGAGATAGCGCCGGAAACCTCGCCTTTTGCCTTCTTCGGCGCTGGAACCTGGTTGCTGCGCCTTCTCTTTGTCCATGTGCACACACACGATTCCTCAGCGAAAACCATGCAGAAACCTTTCCACGAGCACCCGGGGATGTGCACCCAGCACCACGTGCACGCACACGCAGCTAGAGAAAAGCACCTACCTTTTCACACACTGATGCCTAAGCAAACGCGTGGCCACACACACGCACACATCCGCAAGCGCGCCTACTCCCATCTATTGAGGGAAAGACGGACGAGCAACGTCCTGACAGGCTTGAGGGGAAAAACGTCCGTTGACGGTTGGCGTACTGCACGCCCGCCTACGGGGCTGCAGGGGAATCCACATTTGGAAGGTACCTGAAGATGTGTGCCTGTTCTTGGAGCTCCGCTAGTAGGGTAGCAAAGACACTCGTAGGCAGTACTGAATGCTGCTCCGTGCTACTTCTCCTCCGCTGGCAAATGCTTCACAGTCGCCCTAGGAAAGACGTTTAACAATCGATCTCCAAGAGGAACGAAACACATGATGCCATAAGGCGAAAGAATAGCAGGGCATCTCTTCACAGGCTTGTCCCTGATCTATAGCTGAGGGCAAACACTTGTGTGCTTGTGGGAGAGCCTGTGTCTTTCCTGGAAGCGTTTGGGAGTTTTGCTCAGACGCGTGTTTCCTCAAGTTCAAGAATCAAGATCTAGGATACCTGCAGACAGGTGCCTGTTTGTGTGGAGACAGTCTGTTTGAAACTGTGTTCCTCAGCGCCCGCTCTTTCTCCCCGTCGCTCCACACGCCTGGGAGTCCCTTTCTTTCTCTCCACAAGCACGTGTGTTGACTTCGTCGCACATGTGCATCTGCACAAGCGTTGAGCTCAGCAGAGCGTGTCTCTTGACACTTGATGTGCGTTGGCTGTGTCTGCGTGCTCCAGTGAAGAGAGAAACGGGAAATCATCTTGGTAGAGGCAACAAAGCAAAAGCGAGGCAGGATTGACATCTGCTCAACAGAGACGGATTCCCTGCGCTGACACAGTTCACAGTTACACGAGAAGCAATCTGAGCGGTCCGTCGACCGGAGACGTGTTTCCCAAGAGGTCGTTTAGCGAGTGAACAGCAGTGTGCGCGACTTTCAGGAGTGTGCCTGGAAAGTGCCAGAATCACCAGGAGCATCTGTGCAAAAGCTGCTGCCTCTGTGACCGCATTGAGGCACGTTCGCGTGTCTGCGAGTATATAGACGGCTCTTTCGCGTTCACTCCGAGGGAAACGGTCCGCTATTGCTTCTGTGCGCACAGACGCGATTCCCTTGTCTCTTGCGAACACAGGGAACTCTGTGCATCCAAATCTACAGGCTAAGGACGCGTCTGCATATGTTTTGGTGAACAATCGAGTGTGCGTGTTCTGACAGCTGCCTCTATGCAGACGTCTCCACAGAGCCACTTCTGAATGCCCCGCAGCCCAGGACTGAATGGATACACTAACAAGTGCACCGGTGTGAGCAACCACATATGCAGAAGGACGTCTTTCATCTCACAGAAGCGCGAACGTCTTGGCGTTCAAGCACATGGCAGAAACAAGGTGTGAACAGATGAGCTGCTGCTATTTTCTCCGTTCGGCATGCTTCGTTGTAGCTCTCTTGCCGGTCGCCGGCTTAGCGGCTTGCTTTGCGCGACTAGGTCTGGGGAGAGAAGGAGATAGCGCCGGAAACCTCGCCTTTTGCCTTCTTCGGCGCTGGAACCTGGTTGCTGCGCCTTCTCTTTGTCCATGTGCACACACACGATTCCTCAGCGAAAACCATGCAGAAACCTTTCCACGAGCACCCGGGGATGTGCACCCAGCACCACGTGCACGCACACGCAGCTAGAGAAAAGCACCTACCTTTTCACACACTGATGCCTAAGCAAACGCGTGGCCACACACACGCACACATCCGCAAGCGCGCCTACTCCCATCTATTGAGGGAAAGACGGACGAGCAACGTCCTGACAGGCTTGAGGGGAAAAACGTCCGTTGACGGTTGGCGTACTGCACGCCCGCCTACGGGGCTGCAGGGGAATCCACATTTGGAAGGTACCTGAAGATGTGTGCCTGTTCTTGGAGCTCCGCTAGTAGGGTAGCAAAGACACTCGTAGGCAGTACTGAATGCTGCTCCGTGCTACTTCTCCTCCGCTGGCAAATGCTTCACAGTCGCCCGAGGAAAGACGTTTAACAATCGATCTCCAAGAGGAACGAAACACATGATGCCATAAGGCGAAAGAATAGCAGGGCATCTCTTCACAAGCTTGTCCCTGATCTATAGCTGAGGGCAAACACTTGTGTGCTTGTGGGAGAGCCTGTGTCTTTCCTGGAAGCGTTTGGGAGTTTTGCTCAGACGCGTGTTTCCTCAAGTTCAAGAATCAAGATCTAGGATACCTGCAGACAGGTGCCTGTTTGTGTGGAGACAGTCTGTTTGAAACTGTGTTCCTCAGCGCCCGCTCTTTCTCCCCGTCGCTCCACACGCCTGGGAGTCCCTTTCTTTCTCTCCACAAGCACGTGTGTTGACTTCGTCGCACATGTGCATCTGCACAAGCGTTGAGCTCAGCAGAGCGTGTCTCTTGACACTTGATGTGCGTTGGCTGTGTCTGCCTGCTCCAGTGAAGAGAGAAACGGGAAATCATCTTGGTAGAGGCAACAAAGCAAAAGCGAGGCAGGATTGACATCTGCTCAACAGAGACGGATTCCCTGCGCTGACACAGTTCACAGTTACACGAGAAGCAATCTGAGCGGTCCGTCGACCGGAGACGTGTTTCCCAAGAGGTCGTTTAGCGAGTGAACAGCAGTGTGCGCGACTTTCAGGAGTGTGCCTGGAAAGTGCCAGAATCACCAGGAGCATCTGTGCAAAAGCTGCTGCCTCTGTGACCGCATTGAGGCACGTTCGCGTGTCTGCGAGTATATAGACGGCTCTTTCGCGTTCACTCCGAGGGAAACGGTCCGCTATTGCTTCTGTGCGCACAGACGCGATTCCCTTGTCTCTTGCGAACACAGGGAACTCTGTGCATCCAAATCTACAGGCTAAGGACGCGTCTGCATATGTTTTGGTGAACAATCGAGTGTGCGTGTTCTGACAGCTGCCTCTATGCAGACGTCTCCACAGAGCCACTTCTGAATGCCCCGCAGCCCAGGACTGAATGGATACACTAACAAGTGCACCGGTGTGAGCAACCACATATGCAGAAGGACGTCTTTCATCTCACAGAAGCGCGAACGTCTTGGCGTTCAAGCACATGGCAGAAACAAGGTGTGAACAGATGAGCTGCTGCTATTTTCTCCGTTCGGCATGCTTCGTTGTAGCTCTCTTCCCGGTCGCCGGCTTAGCGGCTTGCTTTGCGCGACTAGCTCTGGGGAGAGAAGGAGATAGCGCCGGAAACCTCGCCTTTTGCCTTCTTCGGCGCTGGAACCTGGTTGCTGCGCCTTCTCTTTGTCCATGTGCACACACACGATTCCTCAGCGAAAACCATGCAGAAACCTTTCCACGAGCACCCGGGGATGTGCACCCAGCACCACGTGCACGCACACGCAGCTAGAGAAAAGCACCTACCTTTTCACACACTGATGCCTAAGCAAACGCGTGGCCACACACACGCACACATCCGCAAGCGCGCCTACTCCCATCTATTGAGGGAAAGACGGACGAGCAACGTCCTGACAGGCTTGAGGGGAAAAACGTCCGTTGACGGTTGGCGTACTGCACGCCCGCCTACGGGGCTGCAGGGGAATCCACATTTGGAAGGTACCTGAAGATGTGTGCCTGTTCTTGGAGCTCCGCTAGTAGGGTAGCAAAGACACTCGTAGGCAGTACTGAATGCTGCTCCGTGCTACTTCTCCTCCGCTGGCAAATGCTTCACAGTCGCCCTAGGAAAGACGTTTAACAATCGATCTCCAAGAGGAACGAAACACATGATGCCATAAGGCGAAAGAATAGCAGGGCATCTCTTCACAGGCTTGTCCCTGATCTATAGCTGAGGGCAAACACTTGTGTGCTTGTGGGAGAGCCTGTGTCTTTCCTGGAAGCGTTTGGGAGTTTTGCTCAGGCGCGTGTTTCCTCAAGTTCAAGAATCAAGATCTAGGATACCTGCAGACAGGTGCCTGTTTGTGTGGAGACAGTCTGTTTGAAACTGTGTTCCTCAGCGCCCGCTCTTTCTCCCCGTCGCTCCACACGCCTGGGAGTCCCTTTCTTTCTCTCCACAAGCACGTGTGTTGACTTCGTCGCACATGTGCATCTGCACAAGCGTTGAGCTCAGCAGAGCGTGTCTCTTGACACTTGATGTGCGTTGGCTGTGTCTGCCTGCTCCAGTGAAGAGAGAAACGGGAAATCATCTTGGTAGAGGCAACAAAGCAAAAGCGAGGCAGGATTGACATCTGCTCAACAGAGACGGATTCCCTGCGCTGACACAGTTCACAGTTACACGAGAAGCAATCTGAGCGGTCCGTCGACCGGAGACGTGTTTCCCAAGAGGTCGTTTAGCGAGTGAACAGCAGTGTGCGCGACTTTCAGGAGTGTGCCTGGAAAGTGCCAGAATCACCAGGAGCATCTGTGCAAAAGCTGCTGCCTCTGTGACCGCATTGAGGCACGTTCGCGTGTCTGCGAGTATATAGACGGCTCTTTCGCGTTCACTCCGAGGGAAACGGTCCGCTATTGCTTCTGTGCGCACAGACGCGATTCCCTTGTCTCTTGCGAACACAGGGAACTCTGTGCATCCAAATCTACAGGCTAAGGACGCGTCTGCATATGTTTTGGTGAACAATCGAGTGTGCGTGTTCTGACAGCTGCCTCTATGCAGACGTCTCCACAGAGCCACTTCTGAATGCCCCGCAGCCCAGGACTGAATGGATACACTAACAAGTGCACCGGTGTGAGCAACCACATATGCAGAAGGACGTCTTTCATCTCACAGAAGCGCGAACGTCTTGGCGTTCAAGCACATGGCAGAAACAAGGTGTGAACAGATGAGCTGCTGCTATTTTCTCCGTTCGGCATGCTTTGTTGTAGCTCTCTTGCCGGTCGCCGGCTTAGCGGCTTGCTTTGCGCGACTAGGTCTGGGGAGAGAAGGAGATAGCGCCGGAAACCTCGCCTTTTGCCTTCTTCGGCGCTGGAACCTGGTTGCTGCGCCTTCTCTTTGTCCATGTGCACACACACGATTCCTCAGCGAAAACCATGCAGAAACCTTTCCACGAGCACCCGGGGATGTGCACCCAGCACCACGTGCACGCACACGCAGCTAGAGAAAAGCACCTACCTTTTCACACACTGATGCCTAAGCAAACGCGTGGCCACACACACGCACACATCCGCAAGCGCGCCTACTCCCATCTATTGAGGGAAAGACGGACGAGCAACGTCCTGACAGGCTTGAGGGGAAAAACGTCCGTTGACGGTTGGCGTACTGCACGCCCGCCTACGGGGCTGCAGGGGAATCCACATTTGGAAGGTACCTGAAGATGTGTGCCTGTTCTTGGAGCTCCGCTAGTAGGGTAGCAAAGACACTCGTAGGCAGTACTGAATGCTGCTCCGTGCTACTTCTCCTCCGCTGGCAAATGCTTCACAGTCGCCCGAGGAAAGACGTTTAACAATCGATCTCCAAGAGGAACGAAACACATGATGCCATAAGGCGAAAGAATAGCAGGGCATCTCTTCACAAGCTTGTCCCTGATCTATAGCTGAGGGCAAACACTTGTGTGCTTGTGGGAGAGCCTGTGTCTTTCCTGGAAGCGTTTGGGAGTTTTGCTCAGGCGCGTGTTTCCTCAAGTTCAAGAATCAAGATCTAGGATACCTGCAGACAGGTGCCTGTTTGTGTGGAGACAGTCTGTTTGAAACTGTGTTCCTCAGCGCCCGCTCTTTCTCCCCGTCGCTCCACACGCCTGGGAGTCCCTTTCTTTCTCTCCACAAGCACGTGTGTTGACTTCGTCGCACATGTGCATCTGCACAAGCGTTGAGCTCAGCAGAGCGTGTCTCTTGACACTTGATGTGCGTTGGCTGTGTCTGCCTGCTCCAGTGAAGAGAGAAACGGGAAATCATCTTGGTAGAGGCAACAAAGCAAAAGCGAGGCAGGATTGACATCTGCTCAACAGAGACGGATTCCCTGCGCTGACACAGTTCACAGTTACACGAGAAGCAATCTGAGCGGTCCGTCGACCGGAGACGTGTTTCCCAAGAGGTCGTTTAGCGAGTGAACAGCAGTGTGCGCGACTTTCAGGAGTGTGCCTGGAAAGTGCCAGAATCACCAGGAGCATCTGTGCAAAAGCTGCTGCCTCTGTGACCGCATTGAGGCACGTTCGCGTGTCTGCGAGTATATAGACGGCTCTTTCGCGTTCACTCCGAGGGAAACGGTCCGCTATTGCTTCTGTGCGCACAGACGCGATTCCCTTGTCTCTTGCGAACACAGGGAACTCTGTGCATCCAAATCTACAGGCTAAGGACGCGTCTGCATATGTTTTGGTGAACAATCGAGTGTGCGTGTTCTGACAGCTGCCTCTATGCAGACGTCTCCACAGAGCCACTTCTGAATGCCCCGCAGCCCAGGACTGAATGGATACACTAACAAGTGCACCGGTGTGAGCAACCACATATGCAGAAGGACGTCTTTCATCTCACAGAAGCGCGAACGTCTTGGCGTTCAAGCACATGGCAGAAACAAGGTGTGAACAGATGAGCTGCTGCTATTTTCTCCGTTCGGCATGCTTCGTTGTAGCTCTCTTCCCGGTCGCCGGCTTAGCGGCTTGCTTTGCGCGACTAGCTCTGGGGAGAGAAGGAGATAGCGCCGGAAACCTCGCCTTTTGCCTTCTTCGGCGCTGGAACCTGGTTGCTGCGCCTTCTCTTTGTCCATGTGCACACACACGATTCCTCAGCGAAAACCATGCAGAAACCTTTCCACGAGCACCCGGGGATGTGCACCCAGCACCACGTGCACGCACACGCAGCTAGAGAAAAGCACCTACCTTTTCACACACTGATGCCTAAGCAAACGCGTGGCCACACACACGCACACATCCGCAAGCGCGCCTACTCCCATCTATTGAGGGAAAGACGGACGAGCAACGTCCTGACAGGCTTGAGGGGAAAAACGTCCGTTGACGGTTGGCGTACTGCACGCCCGCCTACGGGGCTGCAGGGGAATCCACATTTGGAAGGTACCTGAAGATGTGTGCCTGTTCTTGGAGCTCCGCTAGTAGGGTAGCAAAGACACTCGTAGGCAGTACTGAATGCTGCTCCGTGCTACTTCTCCTCCGCTGGCAAATGCTTCACAGTCGCCCTAGGAAAGACGTTTAACAATCGATCTCCAAGAGGAACGAAACACATGATGCCATAAGGCGAAAGAATAGCAGGGCATCTCTTCACAGGCTTGTCCCTGATCTATAGCTGAGGGCAAACACTTGTGTGCTTGTGGGAGAGCCTGTGTCTTTCCTGGAAGCGTTTGGGAGTTTTGCTCAGGCGCGTGTTTCCTCAAGTTCAAGAATCAAGATCTAGGATACCTGCAGACAGGTGCCTGTTTGTGTGGAGACAGTCTGTTTGAAACTGTGTTCCTCAGCGCCCGCTCTTTCTCCCCGTCGCTCCACACGCCTGGGAGTCCCTTTCTTTCTCTCCACAAGCACGTGTGTTGACTTCGTCGCACATGTGCATCTGCACAAGCGTTGAGCTCAGCAGAGCGTGTCTCTTGACACTTGATGTGCGTTGGCTGTGTCTGCCTGCTCCAGTGAAGAGAGAAACGGGAAATCATCTTGGTAGAGGCAACAAAGCAAAAGCGAGGCAGGATTGACATCTGCTCAACAGAGACGGATTCCCTGCGCTGACACAGTTCACAGTTACACGAGAAGCAATCTGAGCGGTCCGTCGACCGGAGACGTGTTTCCCAAGAGGTCGTTTAGCGAGTGAACAGCAGTGTGCGCGACTTTCAGGAGTGTGCCTGGAAAGTGCCAGAATCACCAGGAGCATCTGTGCAAAAGCTGCTGCCTCTGTGACCGCATTGAGGCACGTTCGCGTGTCTGCGAGTATATAGACGGCTCTTTCGCGTTCACTCCGAGGGAAACGGTCCGCTATTGCTTCTGTGCGCACAGACGCGATTCCCTTGTCTCTTGCGAACACAGGGAACTCTGTGCATCCAAATCTACAGGCTAAGGACGCGTCTGCATATGTTTTGGTGAACAATCGAGTGTGCGTGTTCTGACAGCTGCCTCTATGCAGACGTCTCCACAGAGCCACTTCTGAATGCCCCGCAGCCCAGGACTGAATGGATACACTAACAAGTGCACCGGTGTGAGCAACCACATATGCAGAAGGACGTCTTTCATCTCACAGAAGCGCGAACGTCTTGGCGTTCAAGCACATGGCAGAAACAAGGTGTGAACAGATGAGCTGCTGCTATTTTCTCCGTTCGGCATGCTTCGTTGTAGCTCTCTTGCCGGTCGCCGGCTTAGCGGCTTGCTTTGCGCGACTAGCTCTGGGGAGAGAAGGAGATAGCGCCGGAAACCTCGCCTTTTGCCTTCTTCGGCGCTGGAACCTGGTTGCTGCGCCTTCTCTTTGTCCATGTGCACACACACGATTCCTCAGCGAAAACCATGCAGAAACCTTTCCACGAGCACCCAGGGATGTGCACCCAGCACCACGTGCACGCACACGCAGCTAGAGAAAAGCACCTACCTTTTCACACACTGATGCCTAAGCAAACGCGTGGCCACACACACGCACACATCCGCAAGCGCGCCTACTCCCATCTATTGAGGGAAAGACGGACGAGCAACGTCCTGACAGGCTTGAGGGGAAAAACGTCCGTTGACGGTTGGCGTACTGCACGCCCGCCTTCGGGGCTGCAGGGGAATCCACATTTGGAAGGTACCTGAAGATGTGTGCCTGTTCTTGGAGCTCCGCTAGTAGGGTAGCAAAGACACTCGTAGGCAGTACTGAATGCTGCTCCGTGCTACTTCTCCTCCGCTGGCAAATGCTTCACAGTCGCCCTAGGAAAGACGTTTAACAATCGATCTCCAAGAGGAACGAAACACATGATGCCATAAGGCGAAAGAATAGCAGGGCATCTCTTCACAAGCTTGTCCCTGATCTATAGCTGAGGGCAAACACTTGTGTGCTTGTGGGAGAGCCTGTGTCTTTCCTGGAAGCGTTTGGGAGTTTTGCTCAGACGCGTGTTTCCTCAAGTTCAAGAATCAAGATCTAGGATACCTGCAGACAGGTGCCTGTTTGTGTGGAGACAGTCTGTTTGAAACTGTGTTCCTCAGCGCCCGCTCTTTCTCCCCGTCGCTCCACACGCCTGGGAGTCCCTTTCTTTCTCTCCACAAGCACGTGTGTTGACTTCGTCGCACATGTGCATCTGCACAAGCGTTGAGCTCAGCAGAGCGTGTCTCTTGACACTTGATGTGCGTTGGCTGTGTCTGCGTGCTCCAGTGAAGAGAGAAACGGGAAATCATCTTGGTAGAGGCAACAAAGCAAAAGCGAGGCAGGATTGACATCTGCTCAACAGAGACGGATTCCCTGCGCTGACACAGTTCACAGTTACACGAGAAGCAATCTGAGCGGTCCGTCGACCGGAGACGTGTTTCCCAAGAGGTCGTTTAGCGAGTGAACAGCAGTGTGCGCGACTTTCAGGAGTGTGCCTGGAAAGTGCCAGAATCACCAGGAGCATCTGTGCAAAAGCTGCTGCCTCTGTGACCGCATTGAGGCTCGTTCGCGTGTCTGCGAGTATATAGACGGCTCTTTCGCGTTCACTCCGAGGGAAACGGTCCGCTATTGCTTCTGTGCGCACAGACGCGATTCCCTTGTCTCTTGCGAACACAGGGAACTCTGTGCATCCAAATCTACAGGCTAAGGACGCGTCTGCATATGTTTTGGTGAACAATCGAGTGTGCGTGTTCTGACAGCTGCCTCTATGCAGACGTCTCCACAGAGCCACTTCTGAATGCCCCGCAGCCCAGGACTGAATGGATACACTAACAAGTGCACCGGTGTGAGCAACCACATATGCAGAAGGACGTCTTTCATCTCACAGAAGCGCGAACGTCTTGGCGTTCAAGCACATGGCAGAAACAAGGTGTGAACAGATGAGCTGCTGCTATTTTCTCCGTTCGGCATGCTTCGTTGTAGCTCTCTTCCCGGTCGCCGGCTTAGCGGCTTGCTTTGCGCGACTAGCTCTGGGGAGAGAAGGAGATAGCGCCGGAAACCTCGCCTTTTGCCTTCTTCGGCGCTGGAACCTGGTTGCTGCGCCTTCTCTTTGTCCATGTGCACACACACGATTCCTCAGCGAAAACCATGCAGAAACCTTTCCACGAGCACCCAGGGATGTGCACCCAGCACCACGTGCACGCACACGCAGCTAGAGAAAAGCACCTACCTTTTCACACACTGATGCCTAAGCAAACGCGTGGCCACACACACGCACACATCCGCAAGCGCGCCTACTCCCATCTATTGAGGGAAAGACGGACGAGCAACGTCCTGACAGGCTTGAGGGGAAAAACGTCCGTTGACGGTTGGCGTACTGCACGCCCGCCTACGGGGCTGCAGGGGAATCCACATTTGGAAGGTACCTGAAGATGTGTGCCTGTTCTTGGAGCTCCGCTAGTAGGGTAGCAAAGACACTCGTAGGCAGTACTGAATGCTGCTCCGTGCTACTTCTCCTCCGCTGGCAAATGCTTCACAGTCGCCCTAGGAAAGACGTTTAACAATCGATCTCCAAGAGGAACGAAACACATGATGCCATAAGGCGAAAGAATAGCAGGGCATCTCTTCACAGGCTTGTCCCTGATCTATAGCTGAGGGCAAACACTTGTGTGCTTGTGGGAGAGCCTGTGTCTTTCCTGGAAGCGTTTGGGAGTTTTGCTCAGGCGCGTGTTTCCTCAAGTTCAAGAATCAAGATCTAGGATACCTGCAGACAGGTGCCTGTTTGTGTGGAGACAGTCTGTTTGAAACTGTGTTCCTCAGCGCCCGCTCTTTCTCCCCGTCGCTCCACACGCCTGGGAGTCCCTTTCTTTCTCTCCACAAGCACGTGTGTTGACTTCGTCGCACATGTGCATCTGCACAAGCGTTGAGCTCAGCAGAGCGTGTCTCTTGACACTTGATGTGCGTTGGCTGTGTCTGCCTGCTCCAGTGAAGAGAGAAACGGGAAATCATCTTGGTAGAGGCAACAAAGCAAAAGCGAGGCAGGATTGACATCTGCTCAACAGAGACGGATTCCCTGCGCTGACACAGTTCACAGTTACACGAGAAGCAATCTGAGCGGTCCGTCGACCGGAGACGTGTTTCCCAAGAGGTCGTTTAGCGAGTGAACAGCAGTGTGCGCGACTTTCAGGAGTGTGCCTGGAAAGTGCCAGAATCACCAGGAGCATCTGTGCAAAAGCTGCTGCCTCTGTGACCGCATTGAGGCACGTTCGCGTGTCTGCGAGTATATAGACGGCTCTTTCGCGTTCACTCCGAGGGAAACGGTCCGCTATTGCTTCTGTGCGCACAGACGCGATTCCCTTGTCTCTTGCGAACACAGGGAACTCTGTGCATCCAAATCTACAGGCTAAGGACGCGTCTGCATATGTTTTGGTGAACAATCGAGTGTGCGTGTTCTGACAGCTGCCTCTATGCAGACGTCTCCACAGAGCCACTTCTGAATGCCCCGCAGCCCAGGACTGAATGGATACACTAACAAGTGCACCGGTGTGAGCAACCACATATGCAGAAGGACGTCTTTCATCTCACAGAAGCGCGAACGTCTTGGCGTTCAAGCACATGGCAGAAACAAGGTGTGAACAGATGAGCTGCTGCTATTTTCTCCGTTCGGCATGCTTCGTTGTAGCTCTCTTCCCGGTCGCCGGCTTAGCGGCTTGCTTTGCGCGACTAGCTCTGGGGAGAGAAGGAGATAGCGCCGGAAACCTCGCCTTTTGCCTTCTTCGGCGCTGGAACCTGGTTGCTGCGCCTTCTCTTTGTCCATGTGCACACACACGATTCCTCAGCGAAAACCATGCAGAAACCTTTCCACGAGCACCCAGGGATGTGCACCCAGCACCACGTGCACGCACACGCAGCTAGAGAAAAGCACCTACCTTTTCACACACTGATGCCTAAGCAAACGCGTGGCCACACACACGCACACATCCGCAAGCGCGCCTACTCCCATCTATTGAGGGAAAGACGGACGAGCAACGTCCTGACAGGCTTGAGGGGAAAAACGTCCGTTGACGGTTGGCGTACTGCACGCCCGCCTACGGGGCTGCAGGGGAATCCACATTTGGAAGGTACCTGAAGATGTGTGCCTGTTCTTGGAGCTCCGCTAGTAGGGTAGCAAAGACACTCGTAGGCAGTACTGAATGCTGCTCCGTGCTACTTCTCCTCCGCTGGCAGATGCTTCACAGTCGCCCGAGGAAAGACGTTTAACAATCGATCTCCAAGAGGAACGAAACACATGATGCCATAAGGCGAAAGAATAGCAGGGCATCTCTTCACAGGCTTGTCCCTGATCTATAGCTGAGGGCAAACACTTGTGTGCTTGTGGGAGAGCCTGTGTCTTTCCTGGAAGCGTTTGGGAGTTTTGCTCAGACGCGTGTTTCCTCAAGTTCAAGAATCAAGATCTAGGATACCTGCAGACAGGTGCCTGTTTGTGTGGAGACAGTCTGTTTGAAACTGTGTTCCTCAGCGCCCGCTCTTTCTCCCCGTCGCTCCACACGCCTGGGAGTCCCTTTCTTTCTCTCCACAAGCACGTGTGTTGACTTCGTCGCACATGTGCATCTGCACAAGCGTTGAGCTCAGCAGAGCGTGTCTCTTGACACTTGATGTGCGTTGGCTGTGTCTGCCTGCTCCAGTGAAGAGAGAAACGGGAAATCATCTTGGTAGAGGCAACAAAGCAAAAGCGAGGCAGGATTGACATCTGCTCAACAGAGACGGATTCCCTGCGCTGACACAGTTCACAGTTACACGAGAAGCAATCTGAGCGGTCCGTCGACCGGAGACGTGTTTCCCAAGAGGTCGTTTAGCGAGTGAACAGCAGTGTGCGCGACTTTCAGGAGTGTGCCTGGAAAGTGCCAGAATCACCAGGAGCATCTGTGCAAAAGCTGCTGCCTCTGTGACCGCATTGAGGCACGTTCGCGTGTCTGCGAGTATATAGACGGCTCTTTCGCGTTCACTCCGAGGGAAACGGTCCGCTATTGCTTCTGTGCGCACAGACGCGATTCCCTTGTCTCTTGCGAACACAGGGAACTCTGTGCATCCAAATCTACAGGCTAAGGACGCGTCTGCATATGTTTTGGTGAACAATCGAGTGTGCGTGTTCTGACAGCTGCCTCTATGCAGACGTCTCCACAGAGCCACTTCTGAATGCCCCGCAGCCCAGGACTGAATGGATACACTAACAAGTGCACCGGTGTGAGCAACCACATATGCAGAAGGACGTCTTTCATCTCACAGAAGCGCGAACGTCTTGGCGTTCAAGCACATGGCAGAAACAAGGTGTGAACAGATGAGCTGCTGCTATTTTCTCCGTTCGGCATGCTTCGTTGTAGCTCTCTTGCCGGTCGCCGGCTTAGCGGCTTGCTTTGCGCGACTAGCTCTGGGGAGAGAAGGAGATAGCGCCGGAAACCTCGCCTTTTGCCTTCTTCGGCGCTGGAACCTGGTTGCTGCGCCTTCTCTTTGTCCATGTGCACACACACGATTCCTCAGCGAAAACCATGCAGAAACCTTTCCACGAGCACCCAGGGATGTGCACCCAGCACCACGTGCACGCACACGCAGCTAGAGAAAAGCACCTACCTTTTCACACACTGATGCCTAAGCAAACGCGTGGCCACACACACGCACACATCCGCAAGCGCGCCTACTCCCATCTATTGAGGGAAAGACGGACGAGCAACGTCCTGACAGGCTTGAGGGGAAAAACGTCCGTTGACGGTTGGCGTACTGCACGCCCGCCTACGGGGCTGCAGGGGAATCCACATTTGGAAGGTACCTGAAGATGTGTGCCTGTTCTTGGAGCTCCGCTAGTAGGGTAGCAAAGACACTCGTAGGCAGTACTGAATGCTGCTCCGTGCTACTTCTCCTCCGCTGGCAAATGCTTCACAGTCGCCCGAGGAAAGACGTTTAACAATCGATCTCCAAGAGGAACGAAACACATGATGCCATAAGGCGAAAGAATAGCAGGGCATCTCTTCACAGGCTTGTCCCTGATCTATAGCTGAGGGCAAACACTTGTGTGCTTGTGGGAGAGCCTGTGTCTTTCCTGGAAGCGTTTGGGAGTTTTGCTCAGACGCGTGTTTCCTCAAGTTCAAGAATCAAGATCTAGGATACCTGCAGACAGGTGCCTGTTTGTGTGGAGACAGTCTGTTTGAAACTGTGTTCCTCAGCGCCCGCTCTTTCTCCCCGTCGCTCCACACGCCTGGGAGTCCCTTTCTTTCTCTCCACAAGCACGTGTGTTGACTTCGTCGCACATGTGCATCTGCACAAGCGTTGAGCTCAGCAGAGCGTGTCTCTTGACACTTGATGTGCGTTGGCTGTGTCTGCCTGCTCCAGTGAAGAGAGAAACGGGAAATCATCTTGGTAGAGGCAACAAAGCAAAAGCGAGGCAGGATTGACATCTGCTCAACAGAGACGGATTCCCTGCGCTGACACAGTTCACAGTTACACGAGAAGCAATCTGAGCGGTCCGTCGACCGGAGACGTGTTTCCCAAGAGGTCGTTTAGCGAGTGAACAGCAGTGTGCGCGACTTTCAGGAGTGTGCCTGGAAAGTGCCAGAATCACCAGGAGCATCTGTGCAAAAGCTGCTGCCTCTGTGACCGCATTGAGGCACGTTCCCGTGTCTGCGAGTATATAGACGGCTCTTTCGCGTTCACTCCGAGGGAAACGGTCCGCTATTGCTTCTGTGCGCACAGACGCGATTCCCTTGTCTCTTGCGAACACAGGGAACTCTGTGCATCCAAATCTACAGGCTAAGGACGCGTCTGCATATGTTTTGGTGAACAATCGAGTGTGCGTGTTCTGACAGCTGCCTCTATGCAGACGTCTCCACAGAGCCACTTCTGAATGCCCCGCAGCCCAGGACTGAATGGATACACTAACAAGTGCACCGGTGTGAGCAACCACATATGCAGAAGGACGTCTTTCATCTCACAGAAGCGCGAACGTCTTGGCGTTCAAGCACATGGCAGAAACAAGGTGTGAACAGATGAGCTGCTGCTATTTTCTCCGTTCGGCATGCTTTGTTGTAGCTCTCTTGCCGGTCGCCGGCTTAGCGGCTTGCTTTGCGCGACTAGCTCTGGGGAGAGAAGGAGATAGCGCCGGAAACCTCGCCTTTTGCCTTCTTCGGCGCTGGAACCTGGTTGCTGCGCCTTCTCTTTGTCCATGTGCACACACACGATTCCTCAGCGAAAACCATGCAGAAACCTTTCCACGAGCACCCAGGGATGTGCACCCAGCACCACGTGCACGCACACGCAGCTAGAGAAAAGCACCTACCTTTTCACACACTGATGCCTAAGCAAACGCGTGGCCACACACACGCACACATCCGCAAGCGCGCCTACTCCCATCTATTGAGGGAAAGACGGACGAGCAACGTCCTGACAGGCTTGAGGGGAAAAACGTCCGTTGACGGTTGGCGTACTGCACGCCCGCCTACGGGGCTGCAGGGGAATCCACATTTGGAAGGTACCTGAAGATGTGTGCCTGTTCTTGGAGCTCCGCTAGTAGGGTAGCAAAGACACTCGTAGGCAGTACTGAATGCTGCTCCGTGCTACTTCTCCTCCGCTGGCAAATGCTTCACAGTCGCCCGAGGAAAGACCTTTAACAATCGATCTCCAAGAGGAACGAAACACATGATGCCATAAGGCGAAAGAATAGCAGGGCATCTCTTCACAGGCTTGTCCCTGATCTATAGCTGAGGGCAAACACTTGTGTGCTTGTGGGAGAGCCTGTGTCTTTCCTGGAAGCGTTTGGGAGTTTTGCTCAGGCGCGTGTTTCCTCAAGTTCAAGAATCAAGATCTAGGATACCTGCAGACAGGTGCCTGTTTGTGTGGAGACAGTCTGTTTGAAACTGTGTTCCTCAGCGCCCGCTCTTTCTCCCCGTCGCTCCACACGCCTGGGAGTCCCTTTCTTTCTCTCCACAAGCACGTGTGTTGACTTCGTCGCACATGTGCATCTGCACAAGCGTTGAGCTCAGCAGAGCGTGTCTCTTGACACTTGATGTGCGTTGGCTGTGTCTGCCTGCTCCAGTGAAGAGAGAAACGGGAAATCATCTTGGTAGAGGCAACAAAGCAAAAGCGAGGCAGGATTGACATCTGCTCAACAGAGACGGATTCCCTGCGCTGACACAGTTCACAGTTACACGAGAAGCAATCTGAGCGGTCCGTCGACCGGAGACGTGTTTCCCAAGAGGTCGTTTAGCGAGTGAACAGCAGTGTGCGCGATTTTCAGGAGTGTGCCTGGAAAGTGCCAGAATCACCAGGAGCATCTGTGCAAAAGCTGCTGCCTCTGTGACCGCATTGAGGCACGTTCCCGTGTCTGCGAGTATATAGACGGCTCTTTCGCGTTCACTCCGAGGGAAACGGTCCGCTATTGCTTCTGTGCGTACAGACGCGATTCCCTTGTCTCTTGCGAACACAGGGAACTCTGTGCATCCAAATCTACAGGCTAAGGACGCGTCTGCATATGTTTTGGTGAACAATCGAGTGTGCGTGTTCTGACAGCTGCCTCTATGCAGACGTCTCCACAGAGCCACTTCTGAATGCCCCGCAGCCCAGGACTGAATGGATACACTAACAAGTGCACCGGTGTGAGCAACCACATATGCAGAAGGACGTCTTTCATCTCACAGAAGCGCGAACGTCTTGGCGTTCAAGCACATTGCAGAAACAAGGTGTGAACAGATGAGCTGCTGCTATTTTCTCCGTTCGGCATGCTTCGTTGTAGCTCTCTTGCCGGTCGCCGGCTTAGCGGCTTGCTTTGCGCGACTAGCTCTGGGGAGAGAAGGAGATAGCGCCGGAAACCTCGCCTTTTGCCTTCTTCGGCGCTGGAACCTGGTTGCTGCGCCTTCTCTTTGTCCATGTGCACACACACGATTCCTCAGCGAAAACCATGCAGAAACCTTTCCACGAGCACCCAGGGATGTGCACCCAGCACCACGTGCACGCACACGCAGCTAGAGAAAAGCACCTACCTTTTCACACACTGATGCCTAAGCAAACGCGTGGCCACACACACGCACACATCCGCAAGCGCGCCTACTCCCATCTATTGAGGGAAAGACGGACGAGCAACGTCCTGACAGGCTTGAGGGGAAAAACGTCTGTTGACGGTTGGCGTACTGCACGCCCGCCTACGGGGCTGCAGGGGAATCCACATTTGGAAGGTACCTGAAGATGTGTGCCTGTTCTTGGAGCTCCGCTAGTAGGGTAGCAAAGACACTCGTAGGCAGTACTGAATGCTGCTCCGTGCTACTTCTCCTCCGCTGGCAAATGCTTCACAGTCGCCCGAGGAAAGACCTTTAACAATCGATCTCCAAGAGGAACGAAACACATGATGCCATAAGGCGAAAGAATAGCAGGGCATCTCTTCACAGGCTTGTCCCTGATCTATAGCTGAGGGCAAACACTTGTGTGCTTGTGGGAGAGCCTGTGTCTTTCCTGGAAGCGTTTGGGAGTTTTGCTCAGACGCGTGTTTCCTCAAGTTCAAGAATCAAGATCTAGGATACCTGCAGACAGGTGCCTGTTTGTGTGGAGACAGTCTGTTTGAAACTGTGTTCCTCAGCGCCCGCTCTTTCTCCCCGTCGCTCCACACGCCTGGGAGTCCCTTTCTTTCTCTCCACAAGCACGTGTGTTGACTTCGTCGCACATGTGCATCTGCACAAGCGTTGAGCTCAGCAGAGCGTGTCTCTTGACACTTGATGTGCGTTGGCTGTGTCTGCGTGCTCCAGTGAAGAGAGAAACGGGAAATCATCTTGGTAGAGGCAACAAAGCAAAAGCGAGGCAGGATTGACATCTGCTCAACAGAGACGGATTCCCTGCGCTGACACAGTTCACAGTTACACGAGAAGCAATCTGAGCGGTCCGTCGACCGGAGACGTGTTTCCCAAGAGGTCGTTTAGCGAGTGAACAGCAGTGTGCGCGACTTTCAGGAGTGTGCCTGGAAAGTGCCAGAATCACCAGGAGCATCTGTGCAAAAGCTGCTGCCTCTGTGACCGCATTGAGGCACGTTCGCGTGTCTGCGAGTATATAGACGGCTCTTTCGCGTTCACTCCGAGGGAAACGGTCCGCTATTGCTTCTGTGCGCACAGACGCGATTCCCTTGTCTCTTGCGAACACAGGGAACTCTGTGCATCCAAATCTACAGGCTAAGGACGCGTCTGCATATGTTTTGGTGAACAATCGAGTGTGCGTGTTCTGACAGCTGCCTCTATGCAGACGTCTCCACAGAGCCACTTCTGAATGCCCCGCAGCCCAGGACTGAATGGATACACTAACAAGTGCACCGGTGTGAGCAACCACATATGCAGAAGGACGTCTTTCATCTCACAGAAGCGCGAACGTCTTGGCGTTCAAGCACATGGCAGAAACAAGGTGTGAACAGATGAGCTGCTGCTATTTTCTCCGTTCGGCATGCTTCGTTGTAGCTCTCTTGCCGGTCGCCGGCTTAGCGGCTTGCTTTGCGCGACTAGGTCTGGGGAGAGAAGGAGATAGCGCCGGAAACCTCGCCTTTTGCCTTCTTCGGCGCTGGAACCTGGTTGCTGCGCCTTCTCTTTGTCCATGTGCACACACACGATTCCTCAGCGAAAACCATGCAGAAACCTTTCCACGAGCACCCGGGGATGTGCACCCAGCACCACGTGCACGCACACGCAGCTAGAGAAAAGCACCTACCTTTTCACACACTGATGCCTAAGCAAACGCGTGGCCACACACACGCACACATCCGCAAGCGCGCCTACTCCCATCTATTGAGGGAAAGACGGACGAGCAACGTCCTGACAGGCTTGAGGGGAAAAACGTCCGTTGACGGTTGGCGTACTGCACGCCCGCCTACGGGGCTGCAGGGGAATCCACATTTGGAAGGTACCTGAAGATGTGTGCCTGTTCTTGGAGCTCCGCTAGTAGGGTAGCAAAGACACTCGTAGGCAGTACTGAATGCTGCTCCGTGCTACTTCTCCTCCGCTGGCAAATGCTTCACAGTCGCCCGAGGAAAGACGTTTAACAATCGATCTCCAAGAGGAACGAAACACATGATGCCATAAGGCGAAAGAATAGCAGGGCATCTCTTCACAAGCTTGTCCCTGATCTATAGCTGAGGGCAAACACTTGTGTGCTTGTGGGAGAGCCTGTGTCTTTCCTGGAAGCGTTTGGGAGTTTTGCTCAGACGCGTGTTTCCTCAAGTTCAAGAATCAAGATCTAGGATACCTGCAGACAGGTGCCTGTTTGTGTGGAGACAGTCTGTTTGAAACTGTGTTCCTCAGCGCCCGCTCTTTCTCCCCGTCGCTCCACACGCCTGGGAGTCCCTTTCTTTCTCTCCACAAGCACGTGTGTTGACTTCGTCGCACATGTGCATCTGCACAAGCGTTGAGCTCAGCAGAGCGTGTCTCTTGACACTTGATGTGCGTTGGCTGTGTCTGCCTGCTCCAGTGAAGAGAGAAACGGGAAATCATCTTGGTAGAGGCAACAAAGCAAAAGCGAGGCAGGATTGACATCTGCTCAACAGAGACGGATTCCCTGCGCTGACACAGTTCACAGTTACACGAGAAGCAATCTGAGCGGTCCGTCGACCGGAGACGTGTTTCCCAAGAGGTCGTTTAGCGAGTGAACAGCAGTGTGCGCGACTTTCAGGAGTGTGCCTGGAAAGTGCCAGAATCACCAGGAGCATCTGTGCAAAAGCTGCTGCCTCTGTGACCGCATTGAGGCACGTTCCCGTGTCTGCGAGTATATAGACGGCTCTTTCGCGTTCACTCCGAGGGAAACGGTCCGCTATTGCTTCTGTGCGCACAGACGCGATTCCCTTGTCTCTTGCGAACACAGGGAACTCTGTGCATCCAAATCTACAGGCTAAGGACGCGTCTGCATATGTTTTGGTGAACAATCGAGTGTGCGTGTTCTGACAGCTGCCTCTATGCAGACGTCTCCACAGAGCCACTTCTGAATGCCCCGCAGCCCAGGACTGAATGGATACACTAACAAGTGCACCGGTGTGAGCAACCACATATGCAGAAGGACGTCTTTCATCTCACAGAAGCGCGAACGTCTTGGCGTTCAAGCACATGGCAGAAACAAGGTGTGAACAGATGAGCTGCTGCTATTTTCTCCGTTCGGCATGCTTCGTTGTAGCTCTCTTCCCGGTCGCCGGCTTAGCGGCTTGCTTTGCGCGACTAGCTCTGGGGAGAGAAGGAGATAGCGCCGGAAACCTCGCCTTTTGCCTTCTTCGGCGCTGGAACCTGGTTGCTGCGCCTTCTCTTTGTCCATGTGCACACACACGATTCCTCAGCGAAAACCATGCAGAAACCTTTCCACGAGCACCCGGGGATGTGCACCCAGCACCACGTGCACGCACACGCAGCTAGAGAAAAGCACCTACCTTTTCACACACTGATGCCTAAGCAAACGCGTGGCCACACACACGCACACATCCGCAAGCGCGCCTACTCCCATCTATTGAGGGAAAGACGGACGAGCAACGTCCTGACAGGCTTGAGGGGAAAAACGTCCGTTGACGGTTGGCGTACTGCACGCCCGCCTACGGGGCTGCAGGGGAATCCACATTTGGAAGGTACCTGAAGATGTGTGCCTGTTCTTGGAGCTCCGCTAGTAGGGTAGCAAAGACACTCGTAGGCAGTACTGAATGCTGCTCCGTGCTACTTCTCCTCCGCTGGCAAATGCTTCACAGTCGCCCTAGGAAAGACGTTTAACAATCGATCTCCAAGAGGAACGAAACACATGATGCCATAAGGCGAAAGAATAGCAGGGCATCTCTTCACAGGCTTGTCCCTGATCTATAGCTGAGGGCAAACACTTGTGTGCTTGTGGGAGAGCCTGTGTCTTTCCTGGAAGCGTTTGGGAGTTTTGCTCAGGCGCGTGTTTCCTCAAGTTCAAGAATCAAGATCTAGGATACCTGCAGACAGGTGCCTGTTTGTGTGGAGACAGTCTGTTTGAAACTGTGTTCCTCAGCGCCCGCTCTTTCTCCCCGTCGCTCCACACGCCTGGGAGTCCCTTTCTTTCTCTCCACAAGCACGTGTGTTGACTTCGTCGCACATGTGCATCTGCACAAGCGTTGAGCTCAGCAGAGCGTGTCTCTTGACACTTGATGTGCGTTGGCTGTGTCTGCGTGCTCCAGTGAAGAGAGAAACGGGAAATCATCTTGGTAGAGGCAACAAAGCAAAAGCGAGGCAGGATTGACATCTGCTCAACAGAGACGGATTCCCTGCGCTGACACAGTTCACAGTTACACGAGAAGCAATCTGAGCGGTCCGTCGACCGGAGACGTGTTTCCCAAGAGGTCGTTTAGCGAGTGAACAGCAGTGTGCGCGACTTTCAGGAGTGTGCCTGGAAAGTGCCAGAATCACCAGGAGCATCTGTGCAAAAGCTGCTGCCTCTGTGACCGCATTGAGGCACGTTCGCGTGTCTGCGAGTATATAGACGGCTCTTTCGCGTTCACTCCGAGGGAAACGGTCCGCTATTGCTTCTGTGCGCACAGACGCGATTCCCTTGTCTCTTGCGAACACAGGGAACTCTGTGCATCCAAATCTACAGGCTAAGGACGCGTCTGCATATGTTTTGGTGAACAATCGAGTGTGCGTGTTCTGACAGCTGCCTCTATGCAGACGTCTCCACAGAGCCACTTCTGAATGCCCCGCAGCCCAGGACTGAATGGATACACTAACAAGTGCACCGGTGTGAGCAACCACATATGCAGAAGGACGTCTTTCATCTCACAGAAGCGCGAACGTCTTGGCGTTCAAGCACATGGCAGAAACAAGGTGTGAACAGATGAGCTGCTGCTATTTTCTCCGTTCGGCATGCTTTGTTGTAGCTCTCTTGCCGGTCGCCGGCTTAGCGGCTTGCTTTGCGCGACTAGGTCTGGGGAGAGAAGGAGATAGCGCCGGAAACCTCGCCTTTTGCCTTCTTCGGCGCTGGAACCTGGTTGCTGCGCCTTCTCTTTGTCCATGTGCACACACACGATTCCTCAGCGAAAACCATGCAGAAACCTTTCCACGAGCACCCGGGGATGTGCACCCAGCACCACGTGCACGCACACGCAGCTAGAGAAAAGCACCTACCTTTTCACACACTGATGCCTAAGCAAACGCGTGGCCACACACACGCACACATCCGCAAGCGCGCCTACTCCCATCTATTGAGGGAAAGACGGACGAGCAACGTCCTGACAGGCTTGAGGGGAAAAACGTCCGTTGACGGTTGGCGTACTGCACGCCCGCCTACGGGGCTGCAGGGGAATCCACATTTGGAAGGTACCTGAAGATGTGTGCCTGTTCTTGGAGCTCCGCTAGTAGGGTAGCAAAGACACTCGTAGGCAGTACTGAATGCTGCTCCGTGCTACTTCTCCTCCGCTGGCAAATGCTTCACAGTCGCCCGAGGAAAGACGTTTAACAATCGATCTCCAAGAGGAACGAAACACATGATGCCATAAGGCGAAAGAATAGCAGGGCATCTCTTCACAAGCTTGTCCCTGATCTATAGCTGAGGGCAAACACTTGTGTGCTTGTGGGAGAGCCTGTGTCTTTCCTGGAAGCGTTTGGGAGTTTTGCTCAGACGCGTGTTTCCTCAAGTTCAAGAATCAAGATCTAGGATACCTGCAGACAGGTGCCTGTTTGTGTGGAGACAGTCTGTTTGAAACTGTGTTCCTCAGCGCCCGCTCTTTCTCCCCGTCGCTCCACACGCCTGGGAGTCCCTTTCTTTCTCTCCACAAGCACGTGTGTTGACTTCGTCGCACATGTGCATCTGCACAAGCGTTGAGCTCAGCAGAGCGTGTCTCTTGACACTTGATGTGCGTTGGCTGTGTCTGCCTGCTCCAGTGAAGAGAGAAACGGGAAATCATCTTGGTAGAGGCAACAAAGCAAAAGCGAGGCAGGATTGACATCTGCTCAACAGAGACGGATTCCCTGCGCTGACACAGTTCACAGTTACACGAGAAGCAATCTGAGCGGTCCGTCGACCGGAGACGTGTTTCCCAAGAGGTCGTTTAGCGAGTGAACAGCAGTGTGCGCGACTTTCAGGAGTGTGCCTGGAAAGTGCCAGAATCACCAGGAGCATCTGTGCAAAAGCTGCTGCCTCTGTGACCGCATTGAGGCACGTTCGCGTGTCTGCGAGTATATAGACGGCTCTTTCGCGTTCACTCCGAGGGAAACGGTCCGCTATTGCTTCTGTGCGCACAGACGCGATTCCCTTGTCTCTTGCGAACACAGGGAACTCTGTGCATCCAAATCTACAGGCTAAGGACGCGTCTGCATATGTTTTGGTGAACAATCGAGTGTGCGTGTTCTGACAGCTGCCTCTATGCAGACGTCTCCACAGAGCCACTTCTGAATGCCCCGCAGCCCAGGACTGAATGGATACACTAACAAGTGCACCGGTGTGAGCAACCACATATGCAGAAGGACGTCTTTCATCTCACAGAAGCGCGAACGTCTTGGCGTTCAAGCACATGGCAGAAACAAGGTGTGAACAGATGAGCTGCTGCTATTTTCTCCGTTCGGCATGCTTCGTTGTAGCTCTCTTCCCGGTCGCCGGCTTAGCGGCTTGCTTTGCGCGACTAGCTCTGGGGAGAGAAGGAGATAGCGCCGGAAACCTCGCCTTTTGCCTTCTTCGGCGCTGGAACCTGGTTGCTGCGCCTTCTCTTTGTCCATGTGCACACACACGATTCCTCAGCGAAAACCATGCAGAAACCTTTCCACGAGCACCCGGGGATGTGCACCCAGCACCACGTGCACGCACACGCAGCTAGAGAAAAGCACCTACCTTTTCACACACTGATGCCTAAGCAAACGCGTGGCCACACACACGCACACATCCGCAAGCGCGCCTACTCCCATCTATTGAGGGAAAGACGGACGAGCAACGTCCTGACAGGCTTGAGGGGAAAAACGTCCGTTGACGGTTGGCGTACTGCACGCCCGCCTACGGGGCTGCAGGGGAATCCACATTTGGAAGGTACCTGAAGATGTGTGCCTGTTCTTGGAGCTCCGCTAGTAGGGTAGCAAAGACACTCGTAGGCAGTACTGAATGCTGCTCCGTGCTACTTCTCCTCCGCTGGCAAATGCTTCACAGTCGCCCTAGGAAAGACGTTTAACAATCGATCTCCAAGAGGAACGAAACACATGATGCCATAAGGCGAAAGAATAGCAGGGCATCTCTTCACAGGCTTGTCCCTGATCTATAGCTGAGGGCAAACACTTGTGTGCTTGTGGGAGAGCCTGTGTCTTTCCTGGAAGCGTTTGGGAGTTTTGCTCAGGCGCGTGTTTCCTCAAGTTCAAGAATCAAGATCTAGGATACCTGCAGACAGGTGCCTGTTTGTGTGGAGACAGTCTGTTTGAAACTGTGTTCCTCAGCGCCCGCTCTTTCTCCCCGTCGCTCCACACGCCTGGGAGTCCCTTTCTTTCTCTCCACAAGCACGTGTGTTGACTTCGTCGCACATGTGCATCTGCACAAGCGTTGAGCTCAGCAGAGCGTGTCTCTTGACACTTGATGTGCGTTGGCTGTGTCTGCCTGCTCCAGTGAAGAGAGAAACGGGAAATCATCTTGGTAGAGGCAACAAAGCAAAAGCGAGGCAGGATTGACATCTGCTCAACAGAGACGGATTCCCTGCGCTGACACAGTTCACAGTTACACGAGAAGCAATCTGAGCGGTCCGTCGACCGGAGACGTGTTTCCCAAGAGGTCGTTTAGCGAGTGAACAGCAGTGTGCGCGACTTTCAGGAGTGTGCCTGGAAAGTGCCAGAATCACCAGGAGCATCTGTGCAAAAGCTGCTGCCTCTGTGACCGCATTGAGGCACGTTCGCGTGTCTGCGAGTATATAGACGGCTCTTTCGCGTTCACTCCGAGGGAAACGGTCCGCTATTGCTTCTGTGCGCACAGACGCGATTCCCTTGTCTCTTGCGAACACAGGGAACTCTGTGCATCCAAATCTACAGGCTAAGGACGCGTCTGCATATGTTTTGGTGAACAATCGAGTGTGCGTGTTCTGACAGCTGCCTCTATGCAGACGTCTCCACAGAGCCACTTCTGAATGCCCCGCAGCCCAGGACTGAATGGATACACTAACAAGTGCACCGGTGTGAGCAACCACATATGCAGAAGGACGTCTTTCATCTCACAGAAGCGCGAACGTCTTGGCGTTCAAGCACATGGCAGAAACAAGGTGTGAACAGATGAGCTGCTGCTATTTTCTCCGTTCGGCATGCTTCGTTGTAGCTCTCTTCCCGGTCGCCGGCTTAGCGGCTTGCTTTGCGCGACTAGCTCTGGGGAGAGAAGGAGATAGCGCCGGAAACCTCGCCTTTTGCCTTCTTCGGCGCTGGAACCTGGTTGCTGCGCCTTCTCTTTGTCCATGTGCACACACACGATTCCTCAGCGAAAACCATGCAGAAACCTTTCCACGAGCACCCGGGGATGTGCACCCAGCACCACGTGCACGCACACGCAGCTAGAGAAAAGCACCTACCTTTTCACACACTGATGCCTAAGCAAACGCGTGGCCACACACACGCACACATCCGCAAGCGCGCCTACTCCCATCTATTGAGGGAAAGACGGACGAGCAACGTCCTGACAGGCTTGAGGGGAAAAACGTCCGTTGACGGTTGGCGTACTGCACGCCCGCCTACGGGGCTGCAGGGGAATCCACATTTGGAAGGTACCTGAAGATGTGTGCCTGTTCTTGGAGCTCCGCTAGTAGGGTAGCAAAGACACTCGTAGGCAGTACTGAATGCTGCTCCGTGCTACTTCTCCTCCGCTGGCAAATGCTTCACAGTCGCCCTAGGAAAGACGTTTAACAATCGATCTCCAAGAGGAACGAAACACATGATGCCATAAGGCGAAAGAATAGCAGGGCATCTCTTCACAGGCTTGTCCCTGATCTATAGCTGAGGGCAAACACTTGTGTGCTTGTGGGAGAGCCTGTGTCTTTCCTGGAAGCGTTTGGGAGTTTTGCTCAGGCGCGTGTTTCCTCAAGTTCAAGAATCAAGATCTAGGATACCTGCAGACAGGTGCCTGTTTGTGTGGAGACAGTCTGTTTGAAACTGTGTTCCTCAGCGCCCGCTCTTTCTCCCCGTCGCTCCACACGCCTGGGAGTCCCTTTCTTTCTCTCCACAAGCACGTGTGTTGACTTCGTCGCACATGTGCATCTGCACAAGCGTTGAGCTCAGCAGAGCGTGTCTCTTGACACTTGATGTGCGTTGGCTGTGTCTGCCTGCTCCAGTGAAGAGAGAAACGGGAAATCATCTTGGTAGAGGCAACAAAGCAAAAGCGAGGCAGGATTGACATCTGCTCAACAGAGACGGATTCCCTGCGCTGACACAGTTCACAGTTACACGAGAAGCAATCTGAGCGGTCCGTCGACCGGAGACGTGTTTCCCAAGAGGTCGTTTAGCGAGTGAACAGCAGTGTGCGCGACTTTCAGGAGTGTGCCTGGAAAGTGCCAGAATCACCAGGAGCATCTGTGCAAAAGCTGCTGCCTCTGTGACCGCATTGAGGCACGTTCGCGTGTCTGCGAGTATATAGACGGCTCTTTCGCGTTCACTCCGAGGGAAACGGTCCGCTATTGCTTCTGTGCGCACAGACGCGATTCCCTTGTCTCTTGCGAACACAGGGAACTCTGTGCATCCAAATCTACAGGCTAAGGACGCGTCTGCATATGTTTTGGTGAACAATCGAGTGTGCGTGTTCTGACAGCTGCCTCTATGCAGACGTCTCCACAGAGCCACTTCTGAATGCCCCGCAGCCCAGGACTGAATGGATACACTAACAAGTGCACCGGTGTGAGCAACCACATATGCAGAAGGACGTCTTTCATCTCACAGAAGCGCGAACGTCTTGGCGTTCAAGCACATGGCAGAAACAAGGTGTGAACAGATGAGCTGCTGCTATTTTCTCCGTTCGGCATGCTTCGTTGTAGCTCTCTTGCCGGTCGCCGGCTTAGCGGCTTGCTTTGCGCGACTAGCTCTGGGGAGAGAAGGAGATAGCGCCGGAAACCTCGCCTTTTGCCTTCTTCGGCGCTGGAACCTGGTTGCTGCGCCTTCTCTTTGTCCATGTGCACACACACGATTCCTCAGCGAAAACCATGCAGAAACCTTTCCACGAGCACCCAGGGATGTGCACCCAGCACCACGTGCACGCACACGCAGCTAGAGAAAAGCACCTACCTTTTCACACACTGATGCCTAAGCAAACGCGTGGCCACACACACGCACACATCCGCAAGCGCGCCTACTCCCATCTATTGAGGGAAAGACGGACGAGCAACGTCCTGACAGGCTTGAGGGGAAAAACGTCCGTTGACGGTTGGCGTACTGCACGCCCGCCTACGGGGCTGCAGGGGAATCCACATTTGGAAGGTACCTGAAGATGTGTGCCTGTTCTTGGAGCTCCGCTAGTAGGGTAGCAAAGACACTCGTAGGCAGTACTGAATGCTGCTCCGTGCTACTTCTCCTCCGCTGGCAAATGCTTCACAGTCGCCCTAGGAAAGACGTTTAACAATCGATCTCCAAGAGGAACGAAACACATGATGCCATAAGGCGAAAGAATAGCAGGGCATCTCTTCACAAGCTTGTCCCTGATCTATAGCTGAGGGCAAACACTTGTGTGCTTGTGGGAGAGCCTGTGTCTTTCCTGGAAGCGTTTGGGAGTTTTGCTCAGACGCGTGTTTCCTCAAGTTCAAGAATCAAGATCTAGGATACCTGCAGACAGGTGCCTGTTTGTGTGGAGACAGTCTGTTTGAAACTGTGTTCCTCAGCGCCCGCTCTTTCTCCCCGTCGCTCCACACGCCTGGGAGTCCCTTTCTTTCTCTCCACAAGCACGTGTGTTGACTTCGTCGCACATGTGCATCTGCACAAGCGTTGAGCTCAGCAGAGCGTGTCTCTTGACACTTGATGTGCGTTGGCTGTGTCTGCGTGCTCCAGTGAAGAGAGAAACGGGAAATCATCTTGGTAGAGGCAACAAAGCAAAAGCGAGGCAGGATTGACATCTGCTCAACAGAGACGGATTCCCTGCGCTGACACAGTTCACAGTTACACGAGAAGCAATCTGAGCGGTCCGTCGACCGGAGACGTGTTTCCCAAGAGGTCGTTTAGCGAGTGAACAGCAGTGTGCGCGACTTTCAGGAGTGTGCCTGGAAAGTGCCAGAATCACCAGGAGCATCTGTGCAAAAGCTGCTGCCTCTGTGACCGCATTGAGGCTCGTTCGCGTGTCTGCGAGTATATAGACGGCTCTTTCGCGTTCACTCCGAGGGAAACGGTCCGCTATTGCTTCTGTGCGCACAGACGCGATTCCCTTGTCTCTTGCGAACACAGGGAACTCTGTGCATCCAAATCTACAGGCTAAGGACGCGTCTGCATATGTTTTGGTGAACAATCGAGTGTGCGTGTTCTGACAGCTGCCTCTATGCAGACGTCTCCACAGAGCCACTTCTGAATGCCCCGCAGCCCAGGACTGAATGGATACACTAACAAGTGCACCGGTGTGAGCAACCACATATGCAGAAGGACGTCTTTCATCTCACAGAAGCGCGAACGTCTTGGCGTTCAAGCACATGGCAGAAACAAGGTGTGAACAGATGAGCTGCTGCTATTTTCTCCGTTCGGCATGCTTCGTTGTAGCTCTCTTCCCGGTCGCCGGCTTAGCGGCTTGCTTTGCGCGACTAGCTCTGGGGAGAGAAGGAGATAGCGCCGGAAACCTCGCCTTTTGCCTTCTTCGGCGCTGGAACCTGGTTGCTGCGCCTTCTCTTTGTCCATGTGCACACACACGATTCCTCAGCGAAAACCATGCAGAAACCTTTCCACGAGCACCCAGGGATGTGCACCCAGCACCACGTGCACGCACACGCAGCTAGAGAAAAGCACCTACCTTTTCACACACTGATGCCTAAGCAAACGCGTGGCCACACACACGCACACATCCGCAAGCGCGCCTACTCCCATCTATTGAGGGAAAGACGGACGAGCAACGTCCTGACAGGCTTGAGGGGAAAAACGTCCGTTGACGGTTGGCGTACTGCACGCCCGCCTACGGGGCTGCAGGGGAATCCACATTTGGAAGGTACCTGAAGATGTGTGCCTGTTCTTGGAGCTCCGCTAGTAGGGTAGCAAAGACACTCGTAGGCAGTACTGAATGCTGCTCCGTGCTACTTCTCCTCCGCTGGCAAATGCTTCACAGTCGCCCTAGGAAAGACGTTTAACAATCGATCTCCAAGAGGAACGAAACACATGATGCCATAAGGCGAAAGAATAGCAGGGCATCTCTTCACAGGCTTGTCCCTGATCTATAGCTGAGGGCAAACACTTGTGTGCTTGTGGGAGAGCCTGTGTCTTTCCTGGAAGCGTTTGGGAGTTTTGCTCAGGCGCGTGTTTCCTCAAGTTCAAGAATCAAGATCTAGGATACCTGCAGACAGGTGCCTGTTTGTGTGGAGACAGTCTGTTTGAAACTGTGTTCCTCAGCGCCCGCTCTTTCTCCCCGTCGCTCCACACGCCTGGGAGTCCCTTTCTTTCTCTCCACAAGCACGTGTGTTGACTTCGTCGCACATGTGCATCTGCACAAGCGTTGAGCTCAGCAGAGCGTGTCTCTTGACACTTGATGTGCGTTGGCTGTGTCTGCCTGCTCCAGTGAAGAGAGAAACGGGAAATCATCTTGGTAGAGGCAACAAAGCAAAAGCGAGGCAGGATTGACATCTGCTCAACAGAGACGGATTCCCTGCGCTGACACAGTTCACAGTTACACGAGAAGCAATCTGAGCGGTCCGTCGACCGGAGACGTGTTTCCCAAGAGGTCGTTTAGCGAGTGAACAGCAGTGTGCGCGACTTTCAGGAGTGTGCCTGGAAAGTGCCAGAATCACCAGGAGCATCTGTGCAAAAGCTGCTGCCTCTGTGACCGCATTGAGGCACGTTCGCGTGTCTGCGAGTATATAGACGGCTCTTTCGCGTTCACTCCGAGGGAAACGGTCCGCTATTGCTTCTGTGCGCACAGACGCGATTCCCTTGTCTCTTGCGAACACAGGGAACTCTGTGCATCCAAATCTACAGGCTAAGGACGCGTCTGCATATGTTTTGGTGAACAATCGAGTGTGCGTGTTCTGACAGCTGCCTCTATGCAGACGTCTCCACAGAGCCACTTCTGAATGCCCCGCAGCCCAGGACTGAATGGATACACTAACAAGTGCACCGGTGTGAGCAACCACATATGCAGAAGGACGTCTTTCATCTCACAGAAGCGCGAACGTCTTGGCGTTCAAGCACATGGCAGAAACAAGGTGTGAACAGATGAGCTGCTGCTATTTTCTCCGTTCGGCATGCTTCGTTGTAGCTCTCTTCCCGGTCGCCGGCTTAGCGGCTTGCTTTGCGCGACTAGCTCTGGGGAGAGAAGGAGATAGCGCCGGAAACCTCGCCTTTTGCCTTCTTCGGCGCTGGAACCTGGTTGCTGCGCCTTCTCTTTGTCCATGTGCACACACACGATTCCTCAGCGAAAACCATGCAGAAACCTTTCCACGAGCACCCAGGGATGTGCACCCAGCACCACGTGCACGCACACGCAGCTAGAGAAAAGCACCTACCTTTTCACACACTGATGCCTAAGCAAACGCGTGGCCACACACACGCACACATCCGCAAGCGCGCCTACTCCCATCTATTGAGGGAAAGACGGACGAGCAACGTCCTGACAGGCTTGAGGGGAAAAACGTCCGTTGACGGTTGGCGTACTGCACGCCCGCCTACGGGGCTGCAGGGGAATCCACATTTGGAAGGTACCTGAAGATGTGTGCCTGTTCTTGGAGCTCCGCTAGTAGGGTAGCAAAGACACTCGTAGGCAGTACTGAATGCTGCTCCGTGCTACTTCTCCTCCGCTGGCAAATGCTTCACAGTCGCCCTAGGAAAGACGTTTAACAATCGATCTCCAAGAGGAACGAAACACATGATGCCATAAGGCGAAAGAATAGCAGGGCATCTCTTCACAGGCTTGTCCCTGATCTATAGCTGAGGGCAAACACTTGTGTGCTTGTGGGAGAGCCTGTGTCTTTCCTGGAAGCGTTTGGGAGTTTTGCTCAGACGCGTGTTTCCTCAAGTTCAAGAATCAAGATCTAGGATACCTGCAGACAGGTGCCTGTTTGTGTGGAGACAGTCTGTTTGAAACTGTGTTCCTCAGCGCCCGCTCTTTCTCCCCGTCGCTCCACACGCCTGGGAGTCCCTTTCTTTCTCTCCACAAGCACGTGTGTTGACTTCGTCGCACATGTGCATCTGCACAAGCGTTGAGCTCAGCAGAGCGTGTCTCTTGACACTTGATGTGCGTTGGCTGTGTCTGCCTGCTCCAGTGAAGAGAGAAACGGGAAATCATCTTGGTAGAGGCAACAAAGCAAAAGCGAGGCAGGATTGACATCTGCTCAACAGAGACGGATTCCCTGCGCTGACACAGTTCACAGTTACACGAGAAGCAATCTGAGCGGTCCGTCGACCGGAGACGTGTTTCCCAAGAGGTCGTTTAGCGAGTGAACAGCAGTGTGCGCGACTTTCAGGAGTGTGCCTGGAAAGTGCCAGAATCACCAGGAGCATCTGTGCAAAAGCTGCTGCCTCTGTGACCGCATTGAGGCACGTTCGCGTGTCTGCGAGTATATAGACGGCTCTTTCGCGTTCACTCCGAGGGAAACGGTCCGCTATTGCTTCTGTGCGCACAGACGCGATTCCCTTGTCTCTTGCGAACACAGGGAACTCTGTGCATCCAAATCTACAGGCTAAGGACGCGTCTGCATATGTTTTGGTGAACAATCGAGTGTGCGTGTTCTGACAGCTGCCTCTATGCAGACGTCTCCACAGAGCCACTTCTGAATGCCCCGCAGCCCAGGACTGAATGGATACACTAACAAGTGCACCGGTGTGAGCAACCACATATGCAGAAGGACGTCTTTCATCTCACAGAAGCGCGAACGTCTTGGCGTTCAAGCACATGGCAGAAACAAGGTGTGAACAGATGAGCTGCTGCTATTTTCTCCGTTCGGCATGCTTCGTTGTAGCTCTCTTGCCGGTCGCCGGCTTAGCGGCTTGCTTTGCGCGACTAGCTCTGGGGAGAGAAGGAGATAGCGCCGGAAACCTCGCCTTTTGCCTTCTTCGGCGCTGGAACCTGGTTGCTGCGCCTTCTCTTTGTCCATGTGCACACACACGATTCCTCAGCGAAAACCATGCAGAAACCTTTCCACGAGCACCCAGGGATGTGCACCCAGCACCACGTGCACGCACACGCAGCTAGAGAAAAGCACCTACCTTTTCACACACTGATGCCTAAGCAAACGCGTGGCCACACACACGCACACATCCGCAAGCGCGCCTACTCCCATCTATTGAGGGAAAGACGGACGAGCAACGTCCTGACAGGCTTGAGGGGAAAAACGTCCGTTGACGGTTGGCGTACTGCACGCCCGCCTACGGGGCTGCAGGGGAATCCACATTTGGAAGGTACCTGAAGATGTGTGCCTGTTCTTGGAGCTCCGCTAGTAGGGTAGCAAAGACACTCGTAGGCAGTACTGAATGCTGCTCCGTGCTACTTCTCCTCCGCTGGCAAATGCTTCACAGTCGCCCGAGGAAAGACGTTTAACAATCGATCTCCAAGAGGAACGAAACACATGATGCCATAAGGCGAAAGAATAGCAGGGCATCTCTTCACAGGCTTGTCCCTGATCTATAGCTGAGGGCAAACACTTGTGTGCTTGTGGGAGAGCCTGTGTCTTTCCTGGAAGCGTTTGGGAGTTTTGCTCAGACGCGTGTTTCCTCAAGTTCAAGAATCAAGATCTAGGATACCTGCAGACAGGTGCCTGTTTGTGTGGAGACAGTCTGTTTGAAACTGTGTTCCTCAGCGCCCGCTCTTTCTCCCCGTCGCTCCACACGCCTGGGAGTCCCTTTCTTTCTCTCCACAAGCACGTGTGTTGACTTCGTCGCACATGTGCATCTGCACAAGCGTTGAGCTCAGCAGAGCGTGTCTCTTGACACTTGATGTGCGTTGGCTGTGTCTGCCTGCTCCAGTGAAGAGAGAAACGGGAAATCATCTTGGTAGAGGCAACAAAGCAAAAGCGAGGCAGGATTGACATCTGCTCAACAGAGACGGATTCCCTGCGCTGACACAGTTCACAGTTACACGAGAAGCAATCTGAGCGGTCCGTCGACCGGAGACGTGTTTCCCAAGAGGTCGTTTAGCGAGTGAACAGCAGTGTGCGCGACTTTCAGGAGTGTGCCTGGAAAGTGCCAGAATCACCAGGAGCATCTGTGCAAAAGCTGCTGCCTCTGTGACCGCATTGAGGCACGTTCGCGTGTCTGCGAGTATATAGACGGCTCTTTCGCGTTCACTCCGAGGGAAACGGTCCGCTATTGCTTCTGTGCGCACAGACGCGATTCCCTTGTCTCTTGCGAACACAGGGAACTCTGTGCATCCAAATCTACAGGCTAAGGACGCGTCTGCATATGTTTTGGTGAACAATCGAGTGTGCGTGTTCTGACAGCTGCCTCTATGCAGACGTCTCCACAGAGCCACTTCTGAATGCCCCGCAGCCCAGGACTGAATGGATACACTAACAAGTGCACCGGTGTGAGCAACCACATATGCAGAAGGACGTCTTTCATCTCACAGAAGCGCGAACGTCTTGGCGTTCAAGCACATGGCAGAAACAAGGTGTGAACAGATGAGCTGCTGCTATTTTCTCCGTTCGGCATGCTTCGTTGTAGCTCTCTTGCCGGTCGCCGGCTTAGCGGCTTGCTTTGCGCGACTAGCTCTGGGGAGAGAAGGAGATAGCGCCGGAAACCTCGCCTTTTGCCTTCTTCGGCGCTGGAACCTGGTTGCTGCGCCTTCTCTTTGTCCATGTGCACACACACGATTCCTCAGCGAAAACCATGCAGAAACCTTTCCACGAGCACCCAGGGATGTGCACCCAGCACCACGTGCACGCACACGCAGCTAGAGAAAAGCACCTACCTTTTCACACACTGATGCCTAAGCAAACGCGTGGCCACACACACGCACACATCCGCAAGCGCGCCTACTCCCATCTATTGAGGGAAAGACGGACGAGCAACGTCCTGACAGTCTTGAGGGGAAAAACGTCCGTTGACGGTTGGCGTACTGCACGCCCGCCTACGGGGCTGCAGGGGAATCCACATTTGGAAGGTACCTGAAGATGTGTGCCTGTTCTTGGAGCTCCGCTAGTAGGGTAGCAAAGACACTCGTAGGCAGTACTGAATGCTGCTCCGTGCTACTTCTCCTCCGCTGGCAAATGCTTCACAGTCGCCCTAGGAAAGACGTTTAACAATCGATCTCCAAGAGGAACGAAACACATGATGCCATAAGGCGAAAGAATAGCAGGGCATCTCTTCACAGGCTTGTCCCTGATCTATAGCTGAGGGCAAACACTTGTGTGCTTGTGGGAGAGCCTGTGTCTTTCCTGGAAGCGTTTGGGAGTTTTGCTCAGACGCGTGTTTCCTCAAGTTCAAGAATCAAGATCTAGGATACCTGCAGACAGGTGCCTGTTTGTGTGGAGACAGTCTGTTTGAAACTGTGTTCCTCAGCGCCCGCTCTTTCTCCCCGTCGCTCCACACGCCTGGGAGTCCCTTTCTTTCTCTCCACAAGCACGTGTGTTGACTTCGTCGCACATGTGCATCTGCACAAGCGTTGAGCTCAGCAGAGCGTGTCTCTTGACACTTGATGTGCGTTGGCTGTGTCTGCCTGCTCCAGTGAAGAGAGAAACGGGAAATCATCTTGGTAGAGGCAACAAAGCAAAAGCGAGGCAGGATTGACATCTGCTCAACAGAGACGGATTCCCTGCGCTGACACAGTTCACAGTTACACGAGAAGCAATCTGAGCGGTCCGTCGACCGGAGACGTGTTTCCCAAGAGGTCGTTTAGCGAGTGAACAGCAGTGTGCGCGACTTTCAGGAGTGTGCCTGGAAAGTGCCAGAATCACCAGGAGCATCTGTGCAAAAGCTGCTGCCTCTGTGACCGCATTGAGGCACGTTCGCGTGTCTGCGAGTATATAGACGGCTCTTTCGCGTTCACTCCGAGGGAAACGGTCCGCTATTGCTTCTGTGCGCACAGACGCGATTCCCTTGTCTCTTGCGAACACAGGGAACTCTGTGCATCCAAATCTACAGGCTAAGGACGCGTCTGCATATGTTTTGGTGAACAATCGAGTGTGCGTGTTCTGACAGCTGCCTCTATGCAGACGTCTCCACAGAGCCACTTCTGAATGCCCCGCAGCCCAGGACTGAATGGATACACTAACAAGTGCACCGGTGTGAGCAACCACATATGCAGAAGGACGTCTTTCATCTCACAGAAGCGCGAACGTCTTGGCGTTCAAGCACATGGCAGAAACAAGGTGTGAACAGATGAGCTGCTGCTATTTTCTCCGTTCGGCATGCTTTGTTGTAGCTCTCTTGCCGGTCGCCGGCTTAGCGGCTTGCTTTGCGCGACTAGCTCTGGGGAGAGAAGGAGATAGCGCCGGAAACCTCGCCTTTTGCCTTCTTCGGCGCTGGAACCTGGTTGCTGCGCCTTCTCTTTGTCCATGTGCACACACACGATTCCTCAGCGAAAACCATGCAGAAACCTTTCCACGAGCACCCAGGGATGTGCACCCAGCACCACGTGCACGCACACGCAGCTAGAGAAAAGCACCTACCTTTTCACACACTGATGCCTAAGCAAACGCGTGGCCACACACACGCACACATCCGCAAGCGCGCCTACTCCCATCTATTGAGGGAAAGACGGACGAGCAACGTCCTGACAGGCTTGAGGGGAAAAACGTCCGTTGACGGTTGGCGTACTGCACGCCCGCCTACGGGGCTGCAGGGGAATCCACATTTGGAAGGTACCTGAAGATGTGTGCCTGTTCTTGGAGCTCCGCTAGTAGGGTAGCAAAGACACTCGTAGGCAGTACTGAATGCTGCTCCGTGCTACTTCTCCTCCGCTGGCAAATGATTCACAGTCGCCCGAGGAAAGACCTTTAACAATCGATCTCCAAGAGGAACGAAACACATGATGCCATAAGGCGAAAGAATAGCAGGGCATCTCTTCACAGGCTTGTCCCTGATCTATAGCTGAGGGCAAACACTTGTGTGCTTGTGGGAGAGCCTGTGTCTTTCCTGGAAGCGTTTGGGAGTTTTGCTCAGGCGCGTGTTTCCTCAAGTTCAAGAATCAAGATCTAGGATACCTGCAGACAGGTGCCTGTTTGTGTGGAGACAGTCTGTTTGAAACTGTGTTCCTCAGCGCCCGCTCTTTCTCCCCGTCGCTCCACACGCCTGGGAGTCCCTTTCTTTCTCTCCACAAGCACGTGTGTTGACTTCGTCGCACATGTGCATCTGCACAAGCGTTGAGCTCAGCAGAGCGTGTCTCTTGACACTTGATGTGCGTTGGCTGTGTCTGCCTGCTCCAGTGAAGAGAGAAACGGGAAATCATCTTGGTAGAGGCAACAAAGCAAAAGCGAGGCAGGATTGACATCTGCTCAACAGAGACGGATTCCCTGCGCTGACACAGTTCACAGTTACACGAGAAGCAATCTGAGCGGTCCGTCGACCGGAGACGTGTTTCCCAAGAGGTCGTTTAGCGAGTGAACAGCAGTGTGCGCGATTTTCAGGAGTGTGCCTGGAAAGTGCCAGAATCACCAGGAGCATCTGTGCAAAAGCTGCTGCCTCTGTGACCGCATTGAGGCACGTTCCCGTGTCTGCGAGTATATAGACGGCTCTTTCGCGTTCACTCCGAGGGAAACGGTCCGCTATTGCTTCTGTGCGTACAGACGCGATTCCCTTGTCTCTTGCGAACACAGGGAACTCTGTGCATCCAAATCTACAGGCTAAGGACGCGTCTGCATATGTTTTGGTGAACAATCGAGTGTGCGTGTTCTGACAGCTGCCTCTATGCAGACGTCTCCACAGAGCCACTTCTGAATGCCCCGCAGCCCAGGACTGAATGGATACACTAACAAGTGCACCGGTGTGAGCAACCACATATGCAGAAGGACGTCTTTCATCTCACAGAAGCGCGAACGTCTTGGCGTTCAAGCACATTGCAGAAACAAGGTGTGAACAGATGAGCTGCTGCTATTTTCTCCGTTCGGCATGCTTCGTTGTAGCTCTCTTGCCGGTCGCCGGCTTAGCGGCTTGCTTTGCGCGACTAGCTCTGGGGAGAGAAGGAGATAGCGCCGGAAACCTCGCCTTTTGCCTTCTTCGGCGCTGGAACCTGGTTGCTGCGCCTTCTCTTTGTCCATGTGCACACACACGATTCCTCAGCGAAAACCATGCAGAAACCTTTCCACGAGCACCCAGGGATGTGCACCCAGCACCACGTGCACGCACACGCAGCTAGAGAAAAGCACCTACCTTTTCACACACTGATGCCTAAGCAAACGCGTGGCCACACACACGCACACATCCGCAAGCGCGCCTACTCCCATCTATTGAGGGAAAGACGGACGAGCAACGTCCTGACAGGCTTGAGGGGAAAAACGTCTGTTGACGGTTGGCGTACTGCACGCCCGCCTACGGGGCTGCAGGGGAATCCACATTTGGAAGGTACCTGAAGATGTGTGCCTGTTCTTGGAGCTCCGCTAGTAGGGTAGCAAAGACACTCGTAGGCAGTACTGAATGCTGCTCCGTGCTACTTCTCCTCCGCTGGCAAATGCTTCACAGTCGCCCGAGGAAAGACCTTTAACAATCGATCTCCAAGAGGAACGAAACACATGATGCCATAAGGCGAAAGAATAGCAGGGCATCTCTTCACAGGCTTGTCCCTGATCTATAGCTGAGGGCAAACACTTGTGTGCTTGTGGGAGAGCCTGTGTCTTTCCTGGAAGCGTTTGGGAGTTTTGCTCAGGCGCGTGTTTCCTCAAGTTCAAGAATCAAGATCTAGGATACCTGCAGACAGGTGCCTGTTTGTGTGGAGACAGTCTGTTTGAAACTGTGTTCCTCAGCGCCCGCTCTTTCTCCCCGTCGCTCCACACGCCTGGGAGTCCCTTTCTTTCTCTCCACAAGCACGTGTGTTGACTTCGTCGCACATGTGCATCTGCACAAGCGTTGAGCTCAGCAGAGCGTGTCTCTTGACACTTGATGTGCGTTGGCTGTGTCTGCGTGCTCCAGTGAAGAGAGAAACGGGAAATCATCTTGGTAGAGGCAACAAAGCAAAAGCGAGGCAGGATTGACATCTGCTCAACAGAGACGGATTCCCTGCGCTGACACAGTTCACAGTTACACGAGAAGCAATCTGAGCGGTCCGTCGACCGGAGACGTGTTTCCCAAGAGGTCGTTTAGCGAGTGAACAGCAGTGTGCGCGACTTTCAGGAGTGTGCCTGGAAAGTGCCAGAATCACCAGGAGCATCTGTGCAAAAGCTGCTGCCTCTGTGACCGCATTGAGGCACGTTCCCGTGTCTGCGAGTATATAGACGGCTCTTTCGCGTTCACTCCGAGGGAAACGGTCCGCTATTGCTTCTGTGCGTACAGACGCGATTCCCTTGTCTCTTGCGAACACAGGGAACTCTGTGCATCCAAATCTACAGGCTAAGGACGCGTCTGCATATGTTTTGGTGAACAATCGAGTGTGCGTGTTCTGACAGCTGCCTCTATGCAGACGTCTCCACAGAGCCACTTCTGAATGCCCCGCAGCCCAGGACTGAATGGATACACTAACAAGTGCACCGGTGTGAGCAACCACATATGCAGAAGGACGTCTTTCATCTCACAGAAGCGCGAACGTCTTGGCGTTCAAGCACATGGCAGAAACAAGGTGTGAACAGATGAGCTGCTGCTATTTTCTCCGTTCGGCATGCTTCGTTGTAGCTCTCTTGCCGGTCGCCGGCTTAGCGGCTTGCTTTGCGCGACTAGCTCTGGGGAGAGAAGGAGATAGCGCCGGAAACCTCGCCTTTTGCCTTCTTCGGCGCTGGAACCTGGTTGCTGCGCCTTCTCTTTGTCCATGTGCACACACACGATTCCTCAGCGAAAACCATGCAGAAACCTTTCCACGAGCACCCAGGGATGTGCACCCAGCACCACGTGCACGCACACGCAGCTAGAGAAAAGCACCTACCTTTTCACACACTGATGCCTAAGCAAACGCGTGGCCACACACACGCACACATCCGCAAGCGCGCCTACTCCCATCTATTGAGGGAAAGACGGACGAGCAACGTCCTGACAGGCTTGAGGGGAAAAACGTCCGTTGACGGTTGGCGTACTGCACGCCCGCCTACGGGGCTGCAGGGGAATCCACATTTGGAAGGTACCTGAAGATGTGTGCCTGTTCTTGGAGCTCCGCTAGTAGGGTAGCAAAGACACTCGTAGGCAGTACTGAATGCTGCTCCGTGCTACTTCTCCTCCGCTGGCAAATGCTTCACAGTCGCCCGAGGAAAGACCTTTAACAATCGATCTCCAAGAGGAACGAAACACATGATGCCATAAGGCGAAAGAATAGCAGGGCATCTCTTCACAGGCTTGTCCCTGATCTATAGCTGAGGGCAAACACTTGTGTGCTTGTGGGAGAGCCTGTGTCTTTCCTGGAAGCGTTTGGGAGTTTTGCTCAGACGCGTGTTTCCTCAAGTTCAAGAATCAAGATCTAGGATACCTGCAGACAGGTGCCTGTTTGTGTGGAGACAGTCTGTTTGAAACTGTGTTCCTCAGCGCCCGCTCTTTCTCCCCGTCGCTCCACACGCCTGGGAGTCCCTTTCTTTCTCTCCACAAGCACGTGTGTTGACTTCGTCGCACATGTGCATCTGCACAAGCGTTGAGCTCAGCAGAGCGTGTCTCTTGACACTTGATGTGCGTTGGCTGTGTCTGCCTGCTCCAGTGAAGAGAGAAACGGGAAATCATCTTGAGTGAGGCAACAAAGCAAAAGCGAGGCAGGATTGACATCTGCTCAACAGAGACGGATTCCCTGCGCTGACACAGTTCACAGTTACACGAGAAGCAATCTGAGCGGTCCGTCGACCGGAGACGTGTTTCCCAAGAGGTCGTTTAGCGAGTGAACAGCAGTGTGCGCGACTTTCAGGAGTGTGCCTGGAAAGTGCCAGAATCACCAGGAGCATCTGTGCAAAAGCTGCTGCCTCTGTGACCGCATTGAGGCACGTTCCCGTGTCTGCGAGTATATAGACGGCTCTTTCGCGTTCACTCCGAGGGAAACGGTCCGCTATTGCTTCTGTGCGCACAGACGCGATTCCCTTGTCTCTTGCGAACACAGGGAACTCTGTGCATCCAAATCTACAGGCTAAGGACGCGTCTGCATATGTTTTGGTGAACAATCGAGTGTGCGTGTTCTGACAGCTGCCTCTATGCAGACGTCTCCACAGAGCCACTTCTGAATGCCCCGCAGCCCAGGACTGAATGGATACACTAACAAGTGCACCGGTGTGAGCAACCACATATGCAGAAGGACGTCTTTCATCTCACAGAAGCGCGAACGTCTTGGCGTTCAAGCACATGGCAGAAACAAGGTGTGAACAGATGAGCTGCTGCTATTTTCTCCGTTCGGCATGCTTCGTTGTAGCTCTCTTGCCGGTCGCCGGCTTAGCGGCTTGCTTTGCGCGACTAGCTCTGGGGAGAGAAGGAGATAGCGCCGGAAACCTCGCCTTTTGCCTTCTTCGGCGCTGGAACCTGGTTGCTGCGCCTTCTCTTTGTCCATGTGCACACACACGATTCCTCAGCGAAAACCATGCAGAAACCTTTCCACGAGCACCCAGGGATGTGCACCCAGCACCACGTGCACGCACACGCAGCTAGAGAAAAGCACCTACCTTTTCACACACTGATGCCTAAGCAAACGCGTGGCCACACACACGCACACATCCGCAAGCGCGCCTACTCCCATCTATTGAGGGAAAGACGGACGAGCAACGTCCTGACAGGCTTGAGGGGAAAAACGTCCGTTGACGGTTGGCGTACTGCACGCCCGCCTACGGGGCTGCAGGGGAATCCACATTTGGAAGGTACCTGAAGATGTGTGCCTGTTCTTGGAGCTCCGCTAGTAGGGTAGCAAAGACACTCGTAGGCAGTACTGAATGCTGCTCCGTGCTACTTCTCCTCCGCTGGCAAATGCTTCACAGTCGCCCGAGGAAAGACGTTTAACAATCGATCTCCAAGAGGAACGAAACACATGATGCCATAAGGCGAAAGAATAGCAGGGCATCTCTTCACAGGCTTGTCCCTGATCTATAGCTGAGGGCAAACACTTGTGTGCTTGTGGGAGAGCCTGTGTCTTTCCTGGAAGCGTTTGGGAGTTTTGCTCAGACGCGTGTTTCCTCAAGTTCAAGAATCAAGATCTAGGATACCTGCAGACAGGTGCCTGTTTGTGTGGAGACAGTCTGTTTGAAACTGTGTTCCTCAGCGCCCGCTCTTTCTCCCCGTCGCTCCACACGCCTGGGAGTCCCTTTCTTTCTCTCCACAAGCACGTGTGTTGACTTCGTCGCACATGTGCATCTGCACAAGCGTTGAGCTCAGCAGAGCGTGTCTCTTGACACTTGATGTGCGTTGGCTGTGTCTGCCTGCTCCAGTGAAGAGAGAAACGGGAAATCATCTTGGTAGAGGCAACAAAGCAAAAGCGAGGCAGGATTGACATCTGCTCAACAGAGACGGATTCCCTGCGCTGACACAGTTCACAGTTACACGAGAAGCAATCTGAGCGGTCCGTCGACCGGAGACGTGTTTCCCAAGAGGTCGTTTAGCGAGTGAACAGCAGTGTGCGCGACTTTCAGGAGTGTGCCTGGAAAGTGCCAGAATCACCAGGAGCATCTGTGCAAAAGCTGCTGCCTCTGTGACCGCATTGAGGCACGTTCGCGTGTCTGCGAGTATATAGACGGCTCTTTCGCGTTCACTCCGAGGGAAACGGTCCGCTATTGCTTCTGTGCGCACAGACGCGATTCCCTTGTCTCTTGCGAACACAGGGAACTCTGTGCATCCAAATCTACAGGCTAAGGACGCGTCTGCATATGTTTTGGTGAACAATCGAGTGTGCGTGTTCTGACAGCTGCCTCTATGCAGACGTCTCCACAGAGCCACTTCTGAATGCCCCGCAGCCCAGGACTGAATGGATACACTAACAAGTGCACCGGTGTGAGCAACCACATATGCAGAAGGACGTCTTTCATCTCACAGAAGCGCGAACGTCTTGGCGTTCAAGCACATGGCAGAAACAAGGTGTGAACAGATGAGCTGCTGCTATTTTCTCCGTTCGGCATGCTTCGTTGTAGCTCTCTTGCCGGTCGCCGGCTTAGCGGCTTGCTTTGCGCGACTAGCTCTGGGGAGAGAAGGAGATAGCGCCGGAAACCTCGCCTTTTGCCTTCTTCGGCGCTGGAACCTGGTTGCTGCGCCTTCTCTTTGTCCATGTGCACACACACGATTCCTCAGCGAAAACCATGCAGAAACCTTTCCACGAGCACCCAGGGATGTGCACCCAGCACCACGTGCACGCACACGCAGCTAGAGAAAAGCACCTACCTTTTCACACACTGATGCCTAAGCAAACGCGTGGCCACACACACGCACACATCCGCAAGCGCGCCTACTCCCATCTATTGAGGGAAAGACGGACGAGCAACGTCCTGACAGGCTTGAGGGGAAAAACGTCCGTTGACGGTTGGCGTACTGCACGCCCGCCTACGGGGCTGCAGGGGAATCCACATTTGGAAGGTACCTGAAGATGTGTGCCTGTTCTTGGAGCTCCGCTAGTAGGGTAGCAAAGACACTCGTAGGCAGTACTGAATGCTGCTCCGTGCTACTTCTCCTCCGCTGGCAAATGCTTCACAGTCGCCCGAGGAAAGACGTTTAACAATCGATCTCCAAGAGGAACGAAACACATGATGCCATAAGGCGAAAGAATAGCAGGGCATCTCTTCACAGGCTTGTCCCTGATCTATAGCTGAGGGCAAACACTTGTGTGCTTGTGGGAGAGCCTGTGTCTTTCCTGGAAGCGTTTGGGAGTTTTGCTCAGACGCGTGTTTCCTCAAGTTCAAGAATCAAGATCTAGGATACCTGCAGACAGGTGCCTGTTTGTGTGGAGACAGTCTGTTTGAAACTGTGTTCCTCAGCGCCCGCTCTTTCTCCCCGTCGCTCCACACGCCTGGGAGTCCCTTTCTTTCTCTCCACAAGCACGTGTGTTGACTTCGTCGCACATGTGCATCTGCACAAGCGTTGAGCTCAGCAGAGCGTGTCTCTTGACACTTGATGTGCGTTGGCTGTGTCTGCCTGCTCCAGTGAAGAGAGAAACGGGAAATCATCTTGGTAGAGGCAACAAAGCAAAAGCGAGGCAGGATTGACATCTGCTCAACAGAGACGGATTCCCTGCGCTGACACAGTTCACAGTTACACGAGAAGCAATCTGAGCGGTCCGTCGACCGGAGACGTGTTTCCCAAGAGGTCGTTTAGCGAGTGAACAGCAGTGTGCGCGACTTTCAGGAGTGTGCCTGGAAAGTGCCAGAATCACCAGGAGCATCTGTGCAAAAGCTGCTGCCTCTGTGACCGCATTGAGGCACGTTCCCGTGTCTGCGAGTATATAGACGGCTCTTTCGCGTTCACTCCGAGGGAAACGGTCCGCTATTGCTTCTGTGCGCACAGACGCGATTCCCTTGTCTCTTGCGAACACAGGGAACTCTGTGCATCCAAATCTACAGGCTAAGGACGCGTCTGCATATGTTTTGGTGAACAATCGAGTGTGCGTGTTCTGACAGCTGCCTCTATGCAGACGTCTCCACAGAGCCACTTCTGAATGCCCCGCAGCCCAGGACTGAATGGATACACTAACAAGTGCACCGGTGTGAGCAACCACATATGCAGAAGGACGTCTTTCATCTCACAGAAGCGCGAACGTCTTGGCGTTCAAGCACATGGCAGAAACAAAGTGTGAACAGATGAGCTGCTGCTATTTTCTCCGTTCGGCATGCTTCGTTGTAGCTCTCTTGCCGGTCGCCGGCTTAGCGGCTTGCTTTGCGCGACTAGCTCTGGGGAGAGAAGGAGATAGCGCCGGAAACCTCGCCTTTTGCCTTCTTCGGCGCTGGAACCTGGTTGCTGCGCCTTCTCTTTGTCCATGTGCACACACACGATTCCTCAGCGAAAACCATGCAGAAACCTTTCCACGAGCACCCAGGGATGTGCACCCAGCACCACGTGCACGCACACGCAGCTAGAGAAAAGCACCTACCTTTTCACACACTGATGCCTAAGCAAACGCGTGGCCACACACACGCACACATCCGCAAGCGCGCCTACTCCCATCTATTGAGGGAAAGACGGACGAGCAACGTCCTGACAGGCTTGAGGGGAAAAACGTCCGTTGACGGTTGGCGTACTGCACGCCCGCCTACGGGGCTGCAGGGGAATCCACATTTGGAAGGTACCTGAAGATGTGTGCCTGTTCTTGGAGCTCCGCTAGTAGGGTAGCAAAGACACTCGTAGGCAGTACTGAATGCTGCTCCGTGCTACTTCTCCTCCGCTGGCAAATGCTTCACAGTCGCCCGAGGAAAGACCTTTAACAATCGATCTCCAAGAGGAACGAAACACATGATGCCATAAGGCGAAAGAATAGCAGGGCATCTCTTCACAGGCTTGTCCCTGATCTATAGCTGAGGGCAAACACTTGTGTGCTTGTGGGAGAGCCTGTGTCTTTCCTGGAAGCGTTTGGGAGTTTTGCTCAGGCGCGTGTTTCCTCAAGTTCAAGAATCAAGATCTAGGATACCTGCAGACAGGTGCCTGTTTGTGTGGAGACAGTCTGTTTGAAACTGTGTTCCTCAGCGCCCGCTCTTTCTCCCCGTCGCTCCACACGCCTGGGAGTCCCTTTCTTTCTCTCCACAAGCACGTGTGTTGACTTCGTCGCACATGTGCATCTGCACAAGCGTTGAGCTCAGCAGAGCGTGTCTCTTGACACTTGATGTGCGTTGGCTGTGTCTGCCTGCTCCAGTGAAGAGAGAAACGGGAAATCATCTTGGTAGAGGCAACAAAGCAAAAGCGAGGCAGGATTGACATCTGCTCAACAGAGACGGATTCCCTGCGCTGACACAGTTCACAGTTACACGAGAAGCAATCTGAGCGGTCCGTCGACCGGAGACGTGTTTCCCAAGAGGTCGTTTAGCGAGTGAACAGCAGTGTGCGCGACTTTCAGGAGTGTGCCTGGAAAGTGCCAGAATCACCAGGAGCATCTGTGCAAAAGCTGCTGCCTCTGTGACCGCATTGAGGCACGTTCGCGTGTCTGCGAGTATATAGACGGCTCTTTCGCGTTCACTCCGAGGGAAACGGTCCGCTATTGCTTCTGTGCGCACAGACGCGATTCCCTTGTCTCTTGCGAACACAGGGAACTCTGTGCATCCAAATCTACAGGCTAAGGACGCGTCTGCATATGTTTTGGTGAACAATCGAGTGTGCGTGTTCTGACAGCTGCCTCTATGCAGACGTCTCCACAGAGCCACTTCTGAATGCCCCGCAGCCCAGGACTGAATGGATACACTAACAAGTGCACCGGTGTGAGCAACCACATATGCAGAAGGACGTCTTTCATCTCACAGAAGCGCGAACGTCTTGGCGTTCAAGCACATGGCAGAAACAAAGTGTGAACAGATGAGCTGCTGCTATTTTCTCCGTTCGGCATGCTTCGTTGTAGCTCTCTTGCCGGTCGCCGGCTTAGCGGCTTGCTTTGCGCGACTAGCTCTGGGGAGAGAAGGAGATAGCGCCGGAAACCTCGCCTTTTGCCTTCTTCGGCGCTGGAACCTGGTTGCTGCGCCTTCTCTTTGTCCATGTGCACACACACGATTCCTCAGCGAAAACCATGCAGAAACCTTTCCACGAGCACCCAGGGATGTGCACCCAGCACCACGTGCACGCACACGCAGCTAGAGAAAAGCACCTACCTTTTCACACACTGATGCCTAAGCAAACGCGTGGCCACACACACGCACACATCCGCAAGCGCGCCTACTCCCATCTATTGAGGGAAAGACGGACGAGCAACGTCCTGACAGGCTTGAGGGGAAAAACGTCCGTTGACGGTTGGCGTACTGCACGCCCGCCTACGGGGCTGCAGGGGAATCCACATTTGGAAGGTACCTGAAGATGTGTGCCTGTTCTTGGAGCTCCGCTAGTAGGGTAGCAAAGACACTCGTAGGCAGTACTGAATGCTGCTCCGTGCTACTTCTCCTCCGCTGGCAAATGCTTCACAGTCGCCCGAGGAAAGACGTTTAACAATCGATCTCCAAGAGGAACGAAACACATGATGCCATAAGGCGAAAGAATAGCAGGGCATCTCTTCACAGGCTTGTCCCTGATCTATAGCTGAGGGCAAACACTTGTGTGCTTGTGGGAGAGCCTGTGTCTTTCCTGGAAGCGTTTGGGAGTTTTGCTCAGACGCGTGTTTCCTCAAGTTCAAGAATCAAGATCTAGGATACCTGCAGACAGGTGCCTGTTTGTGTGGAGACAGTCTGTTTGAAACTGTGTTCCTCAGCGCCCGCTCTTTCTCCCCGTCGCTCCACACGCCTGGGAGTCCCTTTCTTTCTCTCCACAAGCACGTGTGTTGACTTCGTCGCACATGTGCATCTGCACAAGCGTTGAGCTCAGCAGAGCGTGTCTCTTGACACTTGATGTGCGTTGGCTGTGTCTGCCTGCTCCAGTGAAGAGAGAAACGGGAAATCATCTTGGTAGAGGCAACAAAGCAAAAGCGAGGCAGGATTGACATCTGCTCAACAGAGACGGATTCCCTGCGCTGACACAGTTCACAGTTACACGAGAAGCAATCTGAGCGGTCCGTCGACCGGAGACGTGTTTCCCAAGAGGTCGTTTAGCGAGTGAACAGCAGTGTGCGCGACTTTCAGGAGTGTGCCTGGAAAGTGCCAGAATCACCAGGAGCATCTGTGCAAAAGCTGCTGCCTCTGTGACCGCATTGAGGCACGTTCCCGTGTCTGCGAGTATATAGACGGCTCTTTCGCGTTCACTCCGAGGGAAACGGTCCGCTATTGCTTCTGTGCGTACAGACGCGATTCCCTTGTCTCTTGCGAACACAGGGAACTCTGTGCATCCAAATCTACGGGCTAAGGACGCGTCTGCATATGTTTTGGTGAACAATCGAGTGTGCGTGTTCTGACAGCTGCCTCTATGCAGACGTCTCCACAGAGCCACTTCTGAATGCCCCGCAGCCCAGGACTGAATGGATACACTAACAAGTGCACCGGTGTGAGCAACCACATATGCAGAAGGACGTCTTTCATCTCACAGAAGCGCGAACGTCTTGGCGTTCAAGCACATGGCAGAAACAAGGTGTGAACAGATGAGCTGCTGCTATTTTCTCCGTTCGGCATGCTTCGTTGTAGCTCTCTTGCCGGTCGCCGGCTTAACGGCTTGCTTTGCGCGACTAGCTCTGGGGAGAGAAGGAGATAGCGCCGGAAACCTCGCCTTTTGCCTTCTTCGGCGCTGGAACCTGGTTGCTGCGCCTTCTCTTTGTCCATGTGCACACACACGATTCCTCAGCGAAAACCATGCAGAAACCTTTCCACGAGCACCCAGGGATGTGCACCCAGCACCACGTGCACGCACACGCAGCTAGAGAAAAGCACCTACCTTTTCACACACTGATGCCTAAGCAAACGCGTGGCCACACACACGCACACATCCGCAAGCGCGCCTACTCCCATCTATTGAGGGAAAGACGGACGAGCAACGTCCTGACAGGCTTGAGGGGAAAAACGTCCGTTGACGGTTGGCGTACTGCACGCCCGCCTACGGGGCTGCAGGGGAATCCACATTTGGAAGGTACCTGAAGATGTGTGCCTGTTCTTGGAGCTCCGCTAGTAGGGTAGCAAAGACACTCGTAGGCAGTACTGAATGCTGCTCCGTGCTACTTCTCCTCCGCTGGCAAATGCTTCACAGTCGCCCGAGGAAAGACCTTTAACAATCGATCTCCAAGAGGAACGAAACACATGATGCCATAAGGCGAAAGAATAGCAGGGCATCTCTTCACAGGCTTGTCCCTGATCTATAGCTGAGGGCAAACACTTGTGTGCTTGTGGGAGAGCCTGTGTCTTTCCTGGAAGCGTTTGGGAGTTTTGCTCAGGCGCGTGTTTCCTCAAGTTCAAGAATCAAGATCTAGGATACCTGCAGACAGGTGCCTGTTTGTGTGGAGACAGTCTGTTTGAAACTGTGTTCCTCAGCGCCCGCTCTTTCTCCCCGTCGCTCCACACGCCTGGGAGTCCCTTTCTTTCTCTCCACAAGCACGTGTGTTGACTTCGTCGCACATGTGCATCTGCACAAGCGTTGAGCTCAGCAGAGCGTGTCTCTTGACACTTGATGTGCGTTGGCTGTGTCTGCCTGCTCCAGTGAAGAGAGAAACGGGAAATCATCTTGGTAGAGGCAACAAAGCAAAAGCGAGGCAGGATTGACATCTGCTCAACAGAGACGGATTCCCTGCGCTGACACAGTTCACAGTTACACGAGAAGCAATCTGAGCGGTCCGTCGACCGGAGACGTGTTTCCCAAGAGGTCGTTTAGCGAGTGAACAGCAGTGTGCGCGACTTTCAGGAGTGTGCCTGGAAAGTGCCAGAATCACCAGGAGCATCTGTGCAAAAGCTGCTGCCTCTGTGACCGCATTGAGGCACGTTCGCGTGTCTGCGAGTATATAGACGGCTCTTTCGCGTTCACTCCGAGGGAAACGGTCCGCTATTGCTTCTGTGCGCACAGACGCGATTCCCTTGTCTCTTGCGAACACAGGGAACTCTGTGCATCCAAATCTACAGGCTAAGGACGCGTCTGCATATGTTTTGGTGAACAATCGAGTGTGCGTGTTCTGACAGCTGCCTCTATGCAGACGTCTCCACAGAGCCACTTCTGAATGCCCCGCAGCCCAGGACTGAATGGATACACTAACAAGTGCACCGGTGTGAGCAACCACATATGCAGAAGGACGTCTTTCATCTCACAGAAGCGCGAACGTCTTGGCGTTCAAGCACATGGCAGAAACAAGGTGTGAACAGATGAGCTGCTGCTATTTTCTCCGTTCGGCATGCTTCGTTGTAGCTCTCTTGCCGGTCGCCGGCTTAGCGGCTTGCTTTGCGCGACTAGCTCTGGGGAGAGAAGGAGATAGCGCCGGAAACCTCGCCTTTTGCCTTCTTCGGCGCTGGAACCTGGTTGCTGCGCCTTCTCTTTGTCCATGTGCACACACACGATTCCTCAGCGAAAACCATGCAGAAACCTTTCCACGAGCACCCAGGGATGTGCACCCAGCACCACGTGCACGCACACGCAGCTAGAGAAAAGCACCTACCTTTTCACACACTGATGCCTAAGCAAACGCGTGGCCACACACACGCACACATCCGCAAGCGCGCCTACTCCCATCTATTGAGGGAAAGACGGACGAGCAACGTCCTGACAGGCTTGAGGGGAAAAACGTCCGTTGACGGTTGGCGTACTGCACGCCCGCCTACGGGGCTGCAGGGGAATCCACATTTGGAAGGTACCTGAAGATGTGTGCCTGTTCTTGGAGCTCCGCTAGTAGGGTAGCAAAGACACTCGTAGGCAGTACTGAATGCTGCTCCGTGCTACTTCTCCTCCGCTGGCAAATGCTTCACAGTCGCCCGAGGAAAGACGTTTAACAATCGATCTCCAAGAGGAACGAAACACATGATGCCATAAGGCGAAAGAATAGCAGGGCATCTCTTCACAGGCTTGTCCCTGATCTATAGCTGAGGGCAAACACTTGTGTGCTTGTGGGAGAGCCTGTGTCTTTCCTGGAAGCGTTTGGGAGTTTTGCTCAGACGCGTGTTTCCTCAAGTTCAAGAATCAAGATCTAGGATACCTGCAGACAGGTGCCTGTTTGTGTGGAGACAGTCTGTTTGAAACTGTGTTCCTCAGCGCCCGCTCTTTCTCCCCGTCGCTCCACACGCCTGGGAGTCCCTTTCTTTCTCTCCACAAGCACGTGTGTTGACTTCGTCGCACATGTGCATCTGCACAAGCGTTGAGCTCAGCAGAGCGTGTCTCTTGACACTTGATGTGCGTTGGCTGTGTCTGCCTGCTCCAGTGAAGAGAGAAACGGGAAATCATCTTGGTAGAGGCAACAAAGCAAAAGCGAGGCAGGATTGACATCTGCTCAACAGAGACGGATTCCCTGCGCTGACACAGTTCACAGTTACACGAGAAGCAATCTGAGCGGTCCGTCGACCGGAGACGTGTTTCCCAAGAGGTCGTTTAGCGAGTGAACAGCAGTGTGCGCGACTTTCAGGAGTGTGCCTGGAAAGTGCCAGAATCACCAGGAGCATCTGTGCAAAAGCTGCTGCCTCTGTGACCGCATTGAGGCACGTTCCCGTGTCTGCGAGTATATAGACGGCTCTTTCGCGTTCACTCCGAGGGAAACGGTCCGCTATTGCTTCTGTGCGTACAGACGCGATTCCCTTGTCTCTTGCGAACACAGGGAACTCTGTGCATCCAAATCTACAGGCTAAGGACGCGTCTGCATATGTTTTGGTGAACAATCGAGTGTGCGTGTTCTGACAGCTGCCTCTATGCAGACGTCTCCACAGAGCCACTTCTGAATGCCCCGCAGCCCAGGACTGAATGGATACACTAACAAGTGCACCGGTGTGAGCAACCACATATGCAGAAGGACGTCTTTCATCTCACAGAAGCGCGAACGTCTTGGCGTTCAAGCACATGGCAGAAACAAGGTGTGAACAGATGAGCTGCTGCTATTTTCTCCGTTCGGCATGCTTCGTTGTAGCTCTCTTGCCGGTCGCCGGCTTAACGGCTTGCTTTGCGCGACTAGCTCTGGGGAGAGAAGGAGATAGCGCCGGAAACCTCGCCTTTTGCCTTCTTCGGCGCTGGAACCTGGTTGCTGCGCCTTCTCTTTGTCCATGTGCACACACACGATTCCTCAGCGAAAACCATGCAGAAACCTTTCCACGAGCACCCAGGGATGTGCACCCAGCACCACGTGCACGCACACGCAGCTAGAGAAAAGCACCTACCTTTTCACACACTGATGCCTAAGCAAACGCGTGGCCACACACACGCACACATCCGCAAGCGCGCCTACTCCCATCTATTGAGGGAAAGACGGACGAGCAACGTCCTGACAGGCTTGAGGGGAAAAACGTCCGTTGACGGTTGGCGTACTGCACGCCCGCCTACGGGGCTGCAGGGGAATCCACATTTGGAAGGTACCTGAAGATGTGTGCCTGTTCTTGGAGCTCCGCTAGTAGGGTAGCAAAGACACTCGTAGGCAGTACTGAATGCTGCTCCGTGCTACTTCTCCTCCGCTGGCAAATGCTTCACAGTCGCCCGAGGAAAGACGTTTAACAATCGATCTCCAAGAGGAACGAAACACATGATGCCATAAGGCGAAAGAATAGCAGGGCATCTCTTCACAGGCTTGTCCCTGATCTATAGCTGAGGGCAAACACTTGTGTGCTTGTGGGAGAGCCTGTGTCTTTCCTGGAAGCGTTTGGGAGTTTTGCTCAGACGCGTGTTTCCTCAAGTTCAAGAATCAAGATCTAGGATACCTGCAGACAGGTGCCTGTTTGTGTGGAGACAGTCTGTTTGAAACTGTGTTCCTCAGCGCCCGCTCTTTCTCCCCGTCGCTCCACACGCCTGGGAGTCCCTTTCTTTCTCTCCACAAGCACGTGTGTTGACTTCGTCGCACATGTGCATCTGCACAAGCGTTGAGCTCAGCAGAGCGTGTCTCTTGACACTTGATGTGCGTTGGCTGTGTCTGCCTGCTCCAGTGAAGAGAGAAACGGGAAATCATCTTGGTAGAGGCAACAAAGCAAAAGCGAGGCAGGATTGACATCTGCTCAACAGAGACGGATTCCCTGCGCTGACACAGTTCACAGTTACACGAGAAGCAATCTGAGCGGTCCGTCGACCGGAGACGTGTTTCCCAAGAGGTCGTTTAGCGAGTGAACAGCAGTGTGCGCGACTTTCAGGAGTGTGCCTGGAAAGTGCCAGAATCACCAGGAGCATCTGTGCAAAAGCTGCTGCCTCTGTGACCGCATTGAGGCACGTTCCCGTGTCTGCGAGTATATAGACGGCTCTTTCGCGTTCACTCCGAGGGAAACGGTCCGCTATTGCTTCTGTGCGTACAGACGCGATTCCCTTGTCTCTTGCGAACACAGGGAACTCTGTGCATCCAAATCTACAGGCTAAGGACGCGTCTGCATATGTTTTGGTGAACAATCGAGTGTGCGTGTTCTGACAGCTGCCTCTATGCAGACGTCTCCACAGAGCCACTTCTGAATGCCCCGCAGCCCAGGACTGAATGGATACACTAACAAGTGCACCGGTGTGAGCAACCACATATGCAGAAGGACGTCTTTCATCTCACAGAAGCGCGAACGTCTTGGCGTTCAAGCACATGGCAGAAACAAGGTGTGAACAGATGAGCTGCTGCTATTTTCTCCGTTCGGCATGCTTCGTTGTAGCTCTCTTGCCGGTCGCCGGCTTAACGGCTTGCTTTGCGCGACTAGCTCTGGGGAGAGAAGGAGATAGCGCCGGAAACCTCGCCTTTTGCCTTCTTCGGCGCTGGAACCTGGTTGCTGCGCCTTCTCTTTGTCCATGTGCACACACACGATTCCTCAGCGAAAACCATGCAGAAACCTTTCCACGAGCACCCAGGGATGTGCACCCAGCACCACGTGCACGCACACGCAGCTAGAGAAAAGCACCTACCTTTTCACACACTGATGCCTAAGCAAACGCGTGGCCACACACACGCACACATCCGCAAGCGCGCCTACTCCCATCTATTGAGGGAAAGACGGACGAGCAACGTCCTGACAGGCTTGAGGGGAAAAACGTCCGTTGACGGTTGGCGTACTGCACGCCCGCCTACGGGGCTGCAGGGGAATCCACATTTGGAAGGTACCTGAAGATGTGTGCCTGTTCTTGGAGCTCCGCTAGTAGGGTAGCAAAGACACTCGTAGGCAGTACTGAATGCTGCTCCGTGCTACTTCTCCTCCGCTGGCAAATGCTTCACAGTCGCCCGAGGAAAGACGTTTAACAATCGATCTCCAAGAGGAACGAAACACATGATGCCATAAGGCGAAAGAATAGCAGGGCATCTCTTCACAGGCTTGTCCCTGATCTATAGCTGAGGGCAAACACTTGTGTGCTTGTGGGAGAGCCTGTGTCTTTCCTGGAAGCGTTTGGGAGTTTTGCTCAGACGCGTGTTTCCTCAAGTTCAAGAATCAAGATCTAGGATACCTGCAGACAGGTGCCTGTTTGTGTGGAGACAGTCTGTTTGAAACTGTGTTCCTCAGCGCCCGCTCTTTCTCCCCGTCGCTCCACACGCCTGGGAGTCCCTTTCTTTCTCTCCACAAGCACGTGTGTTGACTTCGTCGCACATGTGCATCTGCACAAGCGTTGAGCTCAGCAGAGCGTGTCTCTTGACACTTGATGTGCGTTGGCTGTGTCTGCCTGCTCCAGTGAAGAGAGAAACGGGAAATCATCTTGGTAGAGGCAACAAAGCAAAAGCGAGGCAGGATTGACATCTGCTCAACAGAGACGGATTCCCTGCGCTGACACAGTTCACAGTTACACGAGAAGCAATCTGAGCGGTCCGTCGACCGGAGACGTGTTTCCCAAGAGGTCGTTTAGCGAGTGAACAGCAGTGTGCGCGACTTTCAGGAGTGTGCCTGGAAAGTGCCAGAATCACCAGGAGCATCTGTGCAAAAGCTGCTGCCTCTGTGACCGCATTGAGGCACGTTCGCGTGTCTGCGAGTATATAGACGGCTCTTTCGCGTTCACTCCGAGGGAAACGGTCCGCTATTGCTTCTGTGCGCACAGACGCGATTCCCTTGTCTCTTGCGAACACAGGGAACTCTGTGCATCCAAATCTACAGGCTAAGGACGCGTCTGCATATGTTTTGGTGAACAATCGAGTGTGCGTGTTCTGACAGCTGCCTCTATGCAGACGTCTCCACAGAGCCACTTCTGAATGCCCCGCAGCCCAGGACTGAATGGATACACTAACAAGTGCACCGGTGTGAGCAACCACATATGCAGAAGGACGTCTTTCATCTCACAGAAGCGCGAACGTCTTGGCGTTCAAGCACATGGCAGAAACAAGGTGTGAACAGATGAGCTGCTGCTATTTTCTCCGTTCGGCATGCTTCGTTGTAGCTCTCTTGCCGGTCGCCGGCTTAGCGGCTTGCTTTGCGCGACTAGCTCTGGGGAGAGAAGGAGATAGCGCCGGAAACCTCGCCTTTTGCCTTCTTCGGCGCTGGAACCTGGTTGCTGCGCCTTCTCTTTGTCCATGTGCACACACACGATTCCTCAGCGAAAACCATGCAGAAACCTTTCCACGAGCACCCAGGGATGTGCACCCAGCACCACGTGCACGCACACGCAGCTAGAGAAAAGCACCTACCTTTTCACACACTGATGCCTAAGCAAACGCGTGGCCACACACACGCACACATCCGCAAGCGCGCCTACTCCCATCTATTGAGGGAAAGACGGACGAGCAACGTCCTGACAGGCTTGAGGGGAAAAACGTCCGTTGACGGTTGGCGTACTGCACGCCCGCCTACGGGGCTGCAGGGGAATCCACATTTGGAAGGTACCTGAAGATGTGTGCCTGTTCTTGGAGCTCCGCTAGTAGGGTAGCAAAGACACTCGTAGGCAGTACTGAATGCTGCTCCGTGCTACTTCTCCTCCGCTGGCAAATGCTTCACAGTCGCCCGAGGAAAGACCTTTAACAATCGATCTCCAAGAGGAACGAAACACATGATGCCATAAGGCGAAAGAATAGCAGGGCATCTCTTCACAGGCTTGTCCCTGATCTATAGCTGAGGGCAAACACTTGTGTGCTTGTGGGAGAGCCTGTGTCTTTCCTGGAAGCGTTTGGGAGTTTTGCTCAGACGCGTGTTTCCTCAAGTTCAAGAATCAAGATCTAGGATACCTGCAGACAGGTGCCTGTTTGTGTGGAGACAGTCTGTTTGAAACTGTGTTCCTCAGCGCCCGCTCTTTCTCCCCGTCGCTCCACACGCCTGGGAGTCCCTTTCTTTCTCTCCACAAGCACGTGTGTTGACTTCGTCGCACATGTGCATCTGCACAAGCGTTGAGCTCAGCAGAGCGTGTCTCTTGACACTTGATGTGCGTTGGCTGTGTCTGCCTGCTCCAGTGAAGAGAGAAACGGGAAATCATCTTGGTAGAGGCAACAAAGCAAAAGCGAGGCAGGATTGACATCTGCTCAACAGAGACGGATTCCCTGCGCTGACACAGTTCACAGTTACACGAGAAGCAATCTGAGCGGTCCGTCGACCGGAGACGTGTTTCCCAAGAGGTCGTTTAGCGAGTGAACAGCAGTGTGCGCGACTTTCAGGAGTGTGCCTGGAAAGTGCCAGAATCACCAGGAGCATCTGTGCAAAAGCTGCTGCCTCTGTGACCGCATTGAGGCACGTTCCCGTGTCTGCGAGTATATAGACGGCTCTTTCGCGTTCACTCCGAGGGAAACGGTCCGCTATTGCTTCTGTGCGTACAGACGCGATTCCCTTGTCTCTTGCGAACACAGGGAACTCTGTGCATCCAAATCTACAGGCTAAGGACGCGTCTGCATATGTTTTGGTGAACAATCGAGTGTGCGTGTTCTGACAGCTGCCTCTATGCAGACGTCTCCACAGAGCCACTTCTGAATGCCCCGCAGCCCAGGACTGAATGGATACACTAACAAGTGCACCGGTGTGAGCAACCACATATGCAGAAGGACGTCTTTCATCTCACAGAAGCGCGAACGTCTTGGCGTTCAAGCACATGGCAGAAACAAGGTGTGAACAGATGAGCTGCTGCTATTTTCTCCGTTCGGCATGCTTCGTTGTAGCTCTCTTGCCGGTCGCCGGCTTAGCGGCTTGCTTTGCGCGACTAGCTCTGGGGAGAGAAGGAGATAGCGCCGGAAACCTCGCCTTTTGCCTTCTTCGGCGCTGGAACCTGGTTGCTGCGCCTTCTCTTTGTCCATGTGCACACACACGATTCCTCAGCGAAAACCATGCAGAAACCTTTCCACGAGCACCCAGGGATGTGCACCCAGCACCACGTGCACGCACACGCAGCTAGAGAAAAGCACCTACCTTTTCACACACTGATGCCTAAGCAAACGCGTGGCCACACACACGCACACATCCGCAAGCGCGCCTACTCCCATCTATTGAGGGAAAGACGGACGAGCAACGTCCTGACAGGCTTGAGGGGAAAAACGTCCGTTGACGGTTGGCGTACTGCACGCCCGCCTACGGGGCTGCAGGGGAATCCACATTTGGAAGGTACCTGAAGATGTGTGCCTGTTCTTGGAGCTCCGCTAGTAGGGTAGCAAAGACACTCGTAGGCAGTACTGAATGCTGCTCCGTGCTACTTCTCCTCCGCTGGCAAATGCTTCACAGTCGCCCGAGGAAAGACGTTTAACAATCGATCTCCAAGAGGAACGAAACACATGATGCCATAAGGCGAAAGAATAGCAGGGCATCTCTTCACAGGCTTGTCCCTGATCTATAGCTGAGGGCAAACACTTGTGTGCTTGTGGGAGAGCCTGTGTCTTTCCTGGAAGCGTTTGGGAGTTTTGCTCAGACGCGTGTTTCCTCAAGTTCAAGAATCAAGATCTAGGATACCTGCAGACAGGTGCCTGTTTGTGTGGAGACAGTCTGTTTGAAACTGTGTTCCTCAGCGCCCGCTCTTTCTCCCCGTCGCTCCACATGCCTGGGAGTCCCTTTCTTTCTCTCCACAAGCACGTGTGTTGACTTCGTCGCACATGTGCATCTGCACAAGCGTTGAGCTCAGCAGAGCGTGTCTCTTGACACTTGATGTGCGTTGGCTGTGTCTGCCTGCTCCAGTGAAGAGAGAAACGGGAAATCATCTTGAGTGAGGCAACAAAGCAAAAGCGAGGCAGGATTGACATCTGCTCAACAGAGACGGATTCCCTGCGCTGACACAGTTCACAGTTACACGAGAAGCAATCTGAGCGGTCCGTCGACCGGAGACGTGTTTCCCAAGAGGTCGTTTAGCGAGTGAACAGCAGTGTGCGCGACTTTCAGGAGTGTGCCTGGAAAGTGCCAGAATCACCAGGAGCATCTGTGCAAAAGCTGCTGCCTCTGTGACCGCATTGAGGCACGTTCCCGTGTCTGCGAGTATATAGACGGCTCTTTCGCGTTCACTCCGAGGGAAACGGTCCGCTATTGCTTCTGTGCGCACAGACGCGATTCCCTTGTCTCTTGCGAACACAGGGAACTCTGTGCATCCAAATCTACAGGCTAAGGACGCGTCTGCATATGTTTTGGTGAACAATCGAGTGTGCGTGTTCTGACAGCTGCCTCTATGCAGACGTCTCCACAGAGCCACTTCTGAATGCCCCGCAGCCCAGGACTGAATGGATACACTAACAAGTGCACCGGTGTGAGCAACCACATATGCAGAAGGACGTCTTTCATCTCACAGAAGCGCGAACGTCTTGGCGTTCAAGCACATGGCAGAAACAAGGTGTGAACAGATGAGCTGCTGCTATTTTCTCCGTTCGGCATGCTTCGTTGTAGCTCTCTTGCCGGTCGCCGGCTTAGCGGCTTGCTTTGCGCGACTAGCTCTGGGGAGAGAAGGAGATAGCGCCGGAAACCTCGCCTTTTGCCTTCTTCGGCGCTGGAACCTGGTTGCTGCGCCTTCTCTTTGTCCATGTGCACACACACGATTCCTCAGCGAAAACCATGCAGAAACCTTTCCACGAGCACCCAGGGATGTGCACCCAGCACCACGTGCACGCACACGCAGCTAGAGAAAAGCACCTACCTTTTCACACACTGATGCCTAAGCAAACGCGTGGCCACACACACGCACACATCCGCAAGCGCGCCTACTCCCATCTATTGAGGGAAAGACGGACGAGCAACGTCCTGACAGGCTTGAGGGGAAAAACGTCCGTTGACGGTTGGCGTACTGCACGCCCGCCTACGGGGCTGCAGGGGAATCCACATTTGGAAGGTACCTGAAGATGTGTGCCTGTTCTTGGAGCTCCGCTAGTAGGGTAGCAAAGACACTCGTAGGCAGTACTGAATGCTGCTCCGTGCTACTTCTCCTCCGCTGGCAAATGCTTCACAGTCGCCCGAGGAAAGACGTTTAACAATCGATCTCCAAGAGGAACGAAACACATGATGCCATAAGGCGAAAGAATAGCAGGGCATCTCTTCACAGGCTTGTCCCTGATCTATAGCTGAGGGCAAACACTTGTGTGCTTGTGGGAGAGCCTGTGTCTTTCCTGGAAGCGTTTGGGAGTTTTGCTCAGACGCGTGTTTCCTCAAGTTCAAGAATCAAGATCTAGGATACCTGCAGACAGGTGCCTGTTTGTGTGGAGACAGTCTGTTTGAAACTGTGTTCCTCAGCGCCCGCTCTTTCTCCCCGTCGCTCCACACGCCTGGGAGTCCCTTTCTTTCTCTCCACAAGCACGTGTGTTGACTTCGTCGCACATGTGCATCTGCACAAGCGTTGAGCTCAGCAGAGCGTGTCTCTTGACACTTGATGTGCGTTGGCTGTGTCTGCCTGCTCCAGTGAAGAGAGAAACGGGAAATCATCTTGGTAGAGGCAACAAAGCAAAAGCGAGGCAGGATTGACATCTGCTCAACAGAGACGGATTCCCTGCGCTGACACAGTTCACAGTTACACGAGAAGCAATCTGAGCGGTCCGTCGACCGGAGACGTGTTTCCCAAGAGGTCGTTTAGCGAGTGAACAGCAGTGTGCGCGACTTTCAGGAGTGTGCCTGGAAAGTGCCAGAATCACCAGGAGCATCTGTGCAAAAGCTGCTGCCTCTGTGACCGCATTGAGGCACGTTCGCGTGTCTGCGAGTATATAGACGGCTCTTTCGCGTTCACTCCGAGGGAAACGGTCCGCTATTGCTTCTGTGCGCACAGACGCGATTCCCTTGTCTCTTGCGAACACAGGGAACTCTGTGCATCCAAATCTACAGGCTAAGGACGCGTCTGCATATGTTTTGGTGAACAATCGAGTGTGCGTGTTCTGACAGCTGCCTCTATGCAGACGTCTCCACAGAGCCACTTCTGAATGCCCCGCAGCCCAGGACTGAATGGATACACTAACAAGTGCACCGGTGTGAGCAACCACATATGCAGAAGGACGTCTTTCATCTCACAGAAGCGCGAACGTCTTGGCGTTCAAGCACATGGCAGAAACAAGGTGTGAACAGATGAGCTGCTGCTATTTTCTCCGTTCGGCATGCTTCGTTGTAGCTCTCTTGCCGGTCGCCGGCTTAGCGGCTTGCTTTGCGCGACTAGCTCTGGGGAGAGAAGGAGATAGCGCCGGAAACCTCGCCTTTTGCCTTCTTCGGCGCTGGAACCTGGTTGCTGCGCCTTCTCTTTGTCCATGTGCACACACACGATTCCTCAGCGAAAACCATGCAGAAACCTTTCCACGAGCACCCAGGGATGTGCACCCAGCACCACGTGCACGCACACGCAGCTAGAGAAAAGCACCTACCTTTTCACACACTGATGCCTAAGCAAACGCGTGGCCACACACACGCACACATCCGCAAGCGCGCCTACTCCCATCTATTGAGGGAAAGACGGACGAGCAACGTCCTGACAGGCTTGAGGGGAAAAACGTCCGTTGACGGTTGGCGTACTGCAGGCCCGCCTACGGGGCTGCAGGGGAATCCACATTTGGAAGGTACCTGAAGATGTGTGCCTGTTCTTGGAGCTCCGCTAGTAGGGTAGCAAAGACACTCGTAGGCAGTACTGAATGCTGCTCCGTGCTACTTCTCCTCCGCTGGCAAATGCTTCACAGTCGCCCGAGGAAAGACGTTTAACAATCGATCTCCAAGAGGAACGAAACACATGATGCCATAAGGCGAAAGAATAGCAGGGCATCTCTTCACAGGCTTGTCCCTGATCTATAGCTGAGGGCAAACACTTGTGTGCTTGTGGGAGAGCCTGTGTCTTTCCTGGAAGCGTTTGGGAGTTTTGCTCAGACGCGTGTTTCCTCAAGTTCAAGAATCAAGATCTAGGATACCTGCAGACAGGTGCCTGTTTGTGTGGAGACAGTCTGTTTGAAACTGTGTTCCTCAGCGCCCGCTCTTTCTCCCCGTCGCTCCACACGCCTGGGAGTCCCTTTCTTTCTCTCCACAAGCACGTGTGTTGACTTCGTCGCACATGTGCATCTGCACAAGCGTTGAGCTCAGCAGAGCGTGTCTCTTGACACTTGATGTGCGTTGGCTGTGTCTGCCTGCTCCAGTGAAGAGAGAAACGGGAAATCATCTTGGTAGAGGCAACAAAGCAAAAGCGAGGCAGGATTGACATCTGCTCAACAGAGACGGATTCCCTGCGCTGACACAGTTCACAGTTACACGAGAAGCAATCTGAGCGGTCCGTCGACCGGAGACGTGTTTCCCAAGAGGTCGTTTAGCGAGTGAACAGCAGTGTGCGCGACTTTCAGGAGTGTGCCTGGAAAGTGCCAGAATCACCAGGAGCATCTGTGCAAAAGCTGCTGCCTCTGTGACCGCATTGAGGCACGTTCGCGTGTCTGCGAGTATATAGACGGCTCTTTCGCGTTCACTCCGAGGGAAACGGTCCGCTATTGCTTCTGTGCGCACAGACGCGATTCCCTTGTCTCTTGCGAACACAGGGAACTCTGTGCATCCAAATCTACAGGCTAAGGACGCGTCTGCATATGTTTTGGTGAACAATCGAGTGTGCGTGTTCTGACAGCTGCCTCTATGCAGACGTCTCCACAGAGCCACTTCTGAATGCCCCGCAGCCCAGGACTGAATGGATACACTAACAAGTGCACCGGTGTGAGCAACCACATATGCAGAAGGACGTCTTTCATCTCACAGAAGCGCGAACGTCTTGGCGTTCAAGCACATGGCAGAAACAAAGTGTGAACAGATGAGCTGCTGCTATTTTCTCCGTTCGGCATGCTTCGTTGTAGCTCTCTTGCCGGTCGCCGGCTTAGCGGCTTGCTTTGCGCGACTAGCTCTGGGGAGAGAAGGAGATAGCGCCGGAAACCTCGCCTTTTGCCTTCTTCGGCGCTGGAACCTGGTTGCTGCGCCTTCTCTTTGTCCATGTGCACACACACGATTCCTCAGCGAAAACCATGCAGAAACCTTTCCACGAGCACCCAGGGATGTGCACCCAGCACCACGTGCACGCACACGCAGCTAGAGAAAAGCACCTACCTTTTCACACACTGATGCCTAAGCAAACGCGTGGCCACACACACGCACACATCCGCAAGCGCGCCTACTCCCATCTATTGAGGGAAAGACGGACGAGCAACGTCCTGACAGGCTTGAGGGGAAAAACGTCCGTTGACGGTTGGCGTACTGCACGCCCGCCTACGGGGCTGCAGGGGAATCCACATTTGGAAGGTACCTGAAGATGTGTGCCTGTTCTTGGAGCTCCGCTAGTAGGGTAGCAAAGACACTCGTAGGCAGTACTGAATGCTGCTCCGTGCTACTTCTCCTCCGCTGGCAAATGCTTCACAGTCGCCCTAGGAAAGACGTTTAACAATCGATCTCCAAGAGGAACGAAACACATGATGCCATAAGGCGAAAGAATAGCAGGGCATCTCTTCACAGGCTTGTCCCTGATCTATAGCTGAGGGCAAACACTTGTGTGCTTGTGGGAGAGCCTGTGTCTTTCCTGGAAGCGTTTGGGAGTTTTGCTCAGACGCGTGTTTCCTCAAGTTCAAGAATCAAGATCTAGGATACCTGCAGACAGGTGCCTGTTTGTGTGGAGACAGTCTGTTTGAAACTGTGTTCCTCAGCGCCCGCTCTTTCTCCCCGTCGCTCCACACGCCTGGGAGTCCCTTTCTTTCTCTCCACAAGCACGTGTGTTGACTTCGTCGCACATGTGCATCTGCACAAGCGTTGAGCTCAGCAGAGCGTGTCTCTTGACACTTGATGTGCGTTGGCTGTGTCTGCCTGCTCCAGTGAAGAGAGAAACGGGAAATCATCTTGGTAGAGGCAACAAAGCAAAAGCGAGGCAGGATTGACATCTGCTCAACAGAGACGGATTCCCTGCGCTGACACAGTTCACAGTTACACGAGAAGCAATCTGAGCGGTCCGTCGACCGGAGACGTGTTTCCCAAGAGGTCGTTTAGCGAGTGAACAGCAGTGTGCGCGACTTTCAGGAGTGTGCCTGGAAAGTGCCAGAATCACCAGGAGCATCTGTGCAAAAGCTGCTGCCTCTGTGACCGCATTGAGGCACGTTCCCGTGTCTGCGAGTATATAGACGGCTCTTTCGCGTTCACTCCGAGGGAAACGGTCCGCTATTGCTTCTGTGCGTACAGACGCGATTCCCTTGTCTCTTGCGAACACAGGGAACTCTGTGCATCCAAATCTACGGGCTAAGGACGCGTCTGCATATGTTTTGGTGAACAATCGAGTGTGCGTGTTCTGACAGCTGCCTCTATGCAGACGTCTCCACAGAGCCACTTCTGAATGCCCCGCAGCCCAGGACTGAATGGATACACTAACAAGTGCACCGGTGTGAGCAACCACATATGCAGAAGGACGTCTTTCATCTCACAGAAGCGCGAACGTCTTGGCGTTCAAGCACATGGCAGAAACAAGGTGTGAACAGATGAGCTGCTGCTATTTTCTCCGTTCGGCATGCTTCGTTGTAGCTCTCTTGCCGGTCGCCGGCTTAACGGCTTGCTTTGCGCGACTAGCTCTGGGGAGAGAAGGAGATAGCGCCGGAAACCTCGCCTTTTGCCTTCTTCGGCGCTGGAACCTGGTTGCTGCGCCTTCTCTTTGTCCATGTGCACACACACGATTCCTCAGCGAAAACCATGCAGAAACCTTTCCACGAGCACCCAGGGATGTGCACCCAGCACCACGTGCACGCACACGCAGCTAGAGAAAAGCACCTACCTTTTCACACACTGATGCCTAAGCAAACGCGTGGCCACACACACGCACACATCCGCAAGCGCGCCTACTCCCATCTATTGAGGGAAAGACGGACGAGCAACGTCCTGACAGGCTTGAGGGGAAAAACGTCCGTTGACGGTTGGCGTACTGCACGCCCGCCTACGGGGCTGCAGGGGAATCCACATTTGGAAGGTACCTGAAGATGTGTGCCTGTTCTTGGAGCTCCGCTAGTAGGGTAGCAAAGACACTCGTAGGCAGTACTGAATGCTGCTCCGTGCTACTTCTCCTCCGCTGGCAAATGCTTCACAGTCGCCCGAGGAAAGACGTTTAACAATCGATCTCCAAGAGGAACGAAACACATGATGCCATAAGGCGAAAGAATAGCAGGGCATCTCTTCACAGGCTTGTCCCTGATCTATAGCTGAGGGCAAACACTTGTGTGCTTGTGGGAGAGCCTGTGTCTTTCCTGGAAGCGTTTGGGAGTTTTGCTCAGGCGCGTGTTTCCTCAAGTTCAAGAATCAAGATCTAGGATACCTGCAGACAGGTGCCTGTTTGTGTGGAGACAGTCTGTTTGAAACTGTGTTCCTCAGCGCCCGCTCTTTCTCCCCGTCGCTCCACACGCCTGGGAGTCCCTTTCTTTCTCTCCACAAGCACGTGTGTTGACTTCGTCGCACATGTGCATCTGCACAAGCGTTGAGCTCAGCAGAGCGTGTCTCTTGACACTTGATGTGCGTTGGCTGTGTCTGCCTGCTCCAGTGAAGAGAGAAACGGGAAATCATCTTGGTAGAGGCAACAAAGCAAAAGCGAGGCAGGATTGACATCTGCTCAACAGAGACGGATTCCCTGCGCTGACACAGTTCACAGTTACACGAGAAGCAATCTGAGCGGTCCGTCGACCGGAGACGTGTTTCCCAAGAGGTCGTTTAGCGAGTGAACAGCAGTGTGCGCGACTTTCAGGAGTGTGCCTGGAAAGTGCCAGAATCACCAGGAGCATCTGTGCAAAAGCTGCTGCCTCTGTGACCGCATTGAGGCACGTTCCCGTGTCTGCGAGTATATAGACGGCTCTTTCGCGTTCACTCCGAGGGAAACGGTCCGCTATTGCTTCTGTGCGTACAGACGCGATTCCCTTGTCTCTTGCGAACACAGGGAACTCTGTGCATCCAAATCTACAGGCTAAGGACGCGTCTGCATATGTTTTGGTGAACAATCGAGTGTGCGTGTTCTGACAGCTGCCTCTATGCAGACGTCTCCACAGAGCCACTTCTGAATGCCCCGCAGCCCAGGACTGAATGGATACACTAACAAGTGCACCGGTGTGAGCAACCACATATGCAGAAGGACGTCTTTCATCTCACAGAAGCGCGAACGTCTTGGCGTTCAAGCACATGGCAGAAACAAGGTGTGAACAGATGAGCTGCTGCTATTTTCTCCGTTCGGCATGCTTCGTTGTAGCTCTCTTGCCGGTCGCCGGCTTAACGGCTTGCTTTGCGCGACTAGCTCTGGGGAGAGAAGGAGATAGCGCCGGAAACCTCGCCTTTTGCCTTCTTCGGCGCTGGAACCTGGTTGCTGCGCCTTCTCTTTGTCCATGTGCACACACACGATTCCTCAGCGAAAACCATGCAGAAGCCTTTCCACGAGCACCCAGGGATGTGCACCCAGCACCACGTGCACGCACACGCAGCTAGAGAAAAGCACCTACCTTTTCACACACTGATGCCTAAGCAAACGCGTGGCCACACACACGCACACATCCGCAAGCGCGCCTACTCCCATCTATTGAGGGAAAGACGGACGAGCAACGTCCTGACAGGCTTGAGGGGAAAAACGTCCGTTGACGGTTGGCGTACTGCACGCCCGCCTACGGGGCTGCAGGGGAATCCACATTTGGAAGGTACCTGAAGATGTGTGCCTGTTCTTGGAGCTCCGCTAGTAGGGTAGCAAAGACACTCGTAGGCAGTACTGAATGCTGCTCCGTGCTACTTCTCCTCCGCTGGCAAATGCTTCACAGTCGCCCGAGGAAAGACGTTTAACAATCGATCTCCAAGAGGAACGAAACACATGATGCCATAAGGCGAAAGAATAGCAGGGCATCTCTTCACAGGCTTGTCCCTGATCTATAGCTGAGGGCAAACACTTGTGTGCTTGTGGGAGAGCCTGTGTCTTTCCTGGAAGCGTTTGGGAGTTTTGCTCAGGCGCGTGTTTCCTCAAGTTCAAGAATCAAGATCTAGGATACCTGCAGACAGGTGCCTGTTTGTGTGGAGACAGTCTGTTTGAAACTGTGTTCCTCAGCGCCCGCTCTTTCTCCCCGTCGCTCCACACGCCTGGGAGTCCCTTTCTTTCTCTCCACAAGCACGTGTGTTGACTTCGTCGCACATGTGCATCTGCACAAGCGTTGAGCTCAGCAGAGCGTGTCTCTTGACACTTGATGTGCGTTGGCTGTGTCTGCCTGCTCCAGTGAAGAGAGAAACGGGAAATCATCTTGGTAGAGGCAACAAAGCAAAAGCGAGGCAGGATTGACATCTGCTCAACAGAGACGGATTCCCTGCGCTGACACAGTTCACAGTTACACGAGAAGCAATCTGAGCGGTCCGTCGACCGGAGACGTGTTTCCCAAGAGGTCGTTTAGCGAGTGAACAGCAGTGTGCGCGACTTTCAGGAGTGTGCCTGGAAAGTGCCAGAATCACCAGGAGCATCTGTGCAAAAGCTGCTGCCTCTGTGACCGCATTGAGGCACGTTCCCGTGTCTGCGAGTATATAGACGGCTCTTTCGCGTTCACTCCGAGGGAAACGGTCCGCTATTGCTTCTGTGCGCACAGACGCGATTCCCTTGTCTCTTGCGAACACAGGGAACTCTGTGCATCCAAATCTACAGGCTAAGGACGCGTCTGCATATGTTTTGGTGAACAATCGAGTGTGCGTGTTCTGACAGCTGCCTCTATGCAGACGTCTCCACAGAGCCACTTCTGAATGCCCCGCAGCCCAGGACTGAATGGATACACTAACAAGTGCACCGGTGTGAGCAACCACATATGCAGAAGGACGTCTTTCATCTCACAGAAGCGCGAACGTCTTGGCGTTCAAGCACATGGCAGAAACAAAGTGTGAACAGATGAGCTGCTGCTATTTTCTCCGTTCGGCATGCTTCGTTGTAGCTCTCTTGCCGGTCGCCGGCTTAGCGGCTTGCTTTGCGCGACTAGCTCTGGGGAGAGAAGGAGATAGCGCCGGAAACCTCGCCTTTTGCCTTCTTCGGCGCTGGAACCTGGTTGCTGCGCCTTCTCTTTGTCCATGTGCACACACACGATTCCTCAGCGAAAACCATGCAGAAACCTTTCCACGAGCACCCAGGGATGTGCACCCAGCACCACGTGCACGCACACGCAGCTAGAGAAAAGCACCTACCTTTTCACACACTGATGCCTAAGCAAACGCGTGGCCACACACACGCACACATCCGCAAGCGCGCCTACTCCCATCTATTGAGGGAAAGACGGACGAGCAACGTCCTGACAGGCTTGAGGGGAAAAACGTCCGTTGACGGTTGGCGTACTGCACGCCCGCCTACGGGGCTGCAGGGGAATCCACATTTGGAAGGTACCTGAAGATGTGTGCCTGTTCTTGGAGCTCCGCTAGTAGGGTAGCAAAGACACTCGTAGGCAGTACTGAATGCTGCTCCGTGCTACTTCTCCTCCGCTGGCAAATGCTTCACAGTCGCCCTAGGAAAGACGTTTAACAATCGATCTCCAAGAGGAACGAAACACATGATGCCATAAGGCGAAAGAATAGCAGGGCATCTCTTCACAGGCTTGTCCCTGATCTATAGCTGAGGGCAAACACTTGTGTGCTTGTGGGAGAGCCTGTGTCTTTCCTGGAAGCGTTTGGGAGTTTTGCTCAGACGCGTGTTTCCTCAAGTTCAAGAATCAAGATCTAGGATACCTGCAGACAGGTGCCTGTTTGTGTGGAGACAGTCTGTTTGAAACTGTGTTCCTCAGCGCCCGCTCTTTCTCCCCGTCGCTCCACACGCCTGGGAGTCCCTTTCTTTCTCTCCACAAGCACGTGTGTTGACTTCGTCGCACATGTGCATCTGCACAAGCGTTGAGCTCAGCAGAGCGTGTCTCTTGACACTTGATGTGCGTTGGCTGTGTCTGCCTGCTCCAGTGAAGAGAGAAACGGGAAATCATCTTGGTAGAGGCAACAAAGCAAAAGCGAGGCAGGATTGACATCTGCTCAACAGAGACGGATTCCCTGCGCTGACACAGTTCACAGTTACACGAGAAGCAATCTGAGCGGTCCGTCGACCGGAGACGTGTTTCCCAAGAGGTCGTTTAGCGAGTGAACAGCAGTGTGCGCGACTTTCAGGAGTGTGCCTGGAAAGTGCCAGAATCACCAGGAGCATCTGTGCAAAAGCTGCTGCCTCTGTGACCGCATTGAGGCACGTTCCCGTGTCTGCGAGTATATAGACGGCTCTTTCGCGTTCACTCCGAGGGAAACGGTCCGCTATTGCTTCTGTGCGTACAGACGCGATTCCCTTGTCTCTTGCGAACACAGGGAACTCTGTGCATCCAAATCTACGGGCTAAGGACGCGTCTGCATATGTTTTGGTGAACAATCGAGTGTGCGTGTTCTGACAGCTGCCTCTATGCAGACGTCTCCACAGAGCCACTTCTGAATGCCCCGCAGCCCAGGACTGAATGGATACACTAACAAGTGCACCGGTGTGAGCAACCACATATGCAGAAGGACGTCTTTCATCTCACAGAAGCGCGAACGTCTTGGCGTTCAAGCACATGGCAGAAACAAGGTGTGAACAGATGAGCTGCTGCTATTTTCTCCGTTCGGCATGCTTCGTTGTAGCTCTCTTGCCGGTCGCCGGCTTAACGGCTTGCTTTGCGCGACTAGCTCTGGGGAGAGAAGGAGATAGCGCCGGAAACCTCGCCTTTTGCCTTCTTCGGCGCTGGAACCTGGTTGCTGCGCCTTCTCTTTGTCCATGTGCACACACACGATTCCTCAGCGAAAACCATGCAGAAACCTTTCCACGAGCACCCAGGGATGTGCACCCAGCACCACGTGCACGCACACGCAGCTAGAGAAAAGCACCTACCTTTTCACACACTGATGCCTAAGCAAACGCGTGGCCACACACACGCACACATCCGCAAGCGCGCCTACTCCCATCTATTGAGGGAAAGACGGACGAGCAACGTCCTGACAGGCTTGAGGGGAAAAACGTCCGTTGACGGTTGGCGTACTGCACGCCCGCCTACGGGGCTGCAGGGGAATCCACATTTGGAAGGTACCTGAAGATGTGTGCCTGTTCTTGGAGCTCCGCTAGTAGGGTAGCAAAGACACTCGTAGGCAGTACTGAATGCTGCTCCGTGCTACTTCTCCTCCGCTGGCAAATGCTTCACAGTCGCCCTAGGAAAGACGTTTAACAATCGATCTCCAAGAGGAACGAAACACATGATGCCATAAGGCGAAAGAATAGCAGGGCATCTCTTCACAGGCTTGTCCCTGATCTATAGCTGAGGGCAAACACTTGTGTGCTTGTGGGAGAGCCTGTGTCTTTCCTGGAAGCGTTTGGGAGTTTTGCTCAGACGCGTGTTTCCTCAAGTTCAAGAATCAAGATCTAGGATACCTGCAGACAGGTGCCTGTTTGTGTGGAGACAGTCTGTTTGAAACTGTGTTCCTCAGCGCCCGCTCTTTCTCCCCGTCGCTCCACACGCCTGGGAGTCCCTTTCTTTCTCTCCACAAGCACGTGTGTTGACTTCGTCGCACATGTGCATCTGCACAAGCGTTGAGCTCAGCAGAGCGTGTCTCTTGACACTTGATGTGCGTTGGCTGTGTCTGCCTGCTCCAGTGAAGAGAGAAACGGGAAATCATCTTGGTAGAGGCAACAAAGCAAAAGCGAGGCAGGATTGACAGCTGCTCAACAGAGACGGATTCCCTGCGCTGACACAGTTCACAGTTACACGAGAAGCAATCTGAGCGGTCCGTCGACCGGAGACGTGTTTCCCAAGAGGTCGTTTAGCGAGTGAACAGCAGTGTGCGCGACTTTCAGGAGTGTGCCTGGAAAGTGCCAGAATCACCAGGAGCATCTGTGCAAAAGCTGCTGCCTCTGTGACCGCATTGAGGCACGTTCGCGTGTCTGCGAGTATATAGACGGCTCTTTCGCGTTCACTCCGAGGGAAACGGTCCGCTATTGCTTCTGTGCGCACAGACGCGATTCCCTTGTCTCTTGCGAACACAGGGAACTCTGTGCATCCAAATCTACAGGCTAAGGACGCGTCTGCATATGTTTTGGTGAACAATCGAGTGTGCGTGTTCTGACAGCTGCCTCTATGCAGACGTCTCCACAGAGCCACTTCTGAATGCCCCGCAGCCCAGGACTGAATGGATACACTAACAAGTGCACCGGTGTGAGCAACCACATATGCAGAAGGACGTCTTTCATCTCACAGAAGCGCGAACGTCTTGGCGTTCAAGCACATGGCAGAAACAAGGTGTGAACAGATGAGCTGCTGCTATTTTCTCCGTTCGGCATGCTTCGTTGTAGCTCTCTTGCCGGTCGCCGGCTTAGCGGCTTGCTTTGCGCGACTAGCTCTGGGGAGAGGAGGAGATAGCGCCGGAAACCTCGCCTTTTGCCTTCTTCGGCGCTGGAACCTGGTTGCTGCGCCTTCTCTTTGTCCATGTGCACACACACGATTCCTCAGCGAAAACCATGCAGAAACCTTTCCACGAGCACCCAGGGATGTGCACCCAGCACCACGTGCACGCACACGCAGCTAGAGAAAAGCACCTACCTTTTCACACACTGATGCCTAAGCAAACGCGTGGCCACACACACGCACACATCCGCAAGCGCGCCTACTCCCATCTATTGAGGGAAAGACGGACGAGCAACGTCCTGACAGGCTTGAGGGGAAAAACGTCCGTTGACGGTTGGCGTACTGCACGCCCGCCTACGGGGCTGCAGGGGAATCCACATTTGGAAGGTACCTGAAGATGTGTGCCTGTTCTTGGAGCTCCGCTAGTAGGGTAGCAAAGACACTCGTAGGCAGTACTGAATGCTGCTCCGTGCTACTTCTCCTCCGCTGGCAAATGCTTCACAGTCGCCCGAGGAAAGACGTTTAACAATCGATCTCCAAGAGGAACGAAACACATGATGCCATAAGGCGAAAGAATAGCAGGGCATCTCTTCACAGGCTTGTCCCTGATCTATAGCTGAGGGCAAACACTTGTGTGCTTGTGGGAGAGCCTGTGTCTTTCCTGGAAGCGTTTGGGAGTTTTGCTCAGACGCGTGTTTCCTCAAGTTCAAGAATCAAGATCTAGGATACCTGCAGACAGGTGCCTGTTTGTGTGGAGACAGTCTGTTTGAAACTGTGTTCCTCAGCGCCCGCTCTTTCTCCCCGTCGCTCCACACGCCTGGGAGTCCCTTTCTTTCTCTCCACAAGCACGTGTGTTGACTTCGTCGCACATGTGCATCTGCACAAGCGTTGAGCTCAGCAGAGCGTGTCTCTTGACACTTGATGTGCGTTGGCTGTGTCTGTGTGCTCCAGTGAAGAGAGAAACGGGAAATCATCTTGGTAGAGGCAACAAAGCAAAAGCGAGGCAGGATTGACATCTGCTCAACAGAGACGGATTCCCTGCGCTGACACAGTTCACAGTTACACGAGAAGCAATCTGAGCGGTCCGTCGACCGGAGACGTGTTTCCCAAGAGGTCGTTTAGCGAGTGAACAGCAGTGTGCGCGACTTTCAGGAGTGTGCCTGGAAAGTGCCAGAATCACCAGGAGCATCTGTGCAAAAGCTGCTGCCTCTGTGACCGCATTGAGGCACGTTCGCGTGTCTGCGAGTATATAGACGGCTCTTTCGCGTTCACTCCGAGGGAAACGGTCCGCTATTGCTTCTGTGCGCACAGACGCGATTCCCTTGTCTCTTGCGAACACAGGGAACTCTGTGCATCCAAATCTACAGGCTAAGGACGCGTCTGCATATGTTTTGGTGAACAATCGAGTGTGCGTGTTCTGACAGCTGCCTCTATGCAGACGTCTCCACAGAGCCACTTCTGAATGCCCCGCAGCCCAGGACTGAATGGATACACTAACAAGTGCACCGGTGTGAGCAACCACATATGCAGAAGGACGTCTTTCATCTCACAGAAGCGCGAACGTCTTGGCGTTCAAGCACATGGCAGAAACAAGGTGTGAACAGATGAGCTGCTGCTATTTTCTCCGTTCGGCATGCTTCGTTGTAGCTCTCTTGCCGGTCGCCGGCTTAGCGGCTTGCTTTGCGCGACTAGCTCTGGGGAGAGAAGGAGATAGCGCCGGAAACCTCGCCTTTTGCCTTCTTCGGCGCTGGAACCTGGTTGCTGCGCCTTCTCTTTGTCCATGTGCACACACACGATTCCTCAGCGAAAACCATGCAGAAACCTTTCCACGAGCACCCAGGGATGTGCACCCAGCACCACGTGCACGCACACGCAGCTAGAGAAAAGCACCTACCTTTTCACACACTGATGCCTAAGCAAACGCGTGGCCACACACGCACACATCCGCAAGCGCGCCTACTCCCATCTATTGAGGGAAAGACGGACGAGCAACGTCCTGACAGGCTTGAGGGGAAAAACGTCCGTTGACGGTTGGCGTACTGCACGCCCGCCTACGGGGCTGCAGGGGAATCCACATTTGGAAGGTACCTGAAGATGTGTGCCTGTTCTTGGAGCTCCGCTAGTAGGGTAGCAAAGACACTCGTAGGCAGTACTGAATGCTGCTCCGTGCTACTTCTCCTCCGCTGGCAAATGCTTCACAGTCGCCCGAGGAAAGACGTTTAACAATCGATCTCCAAGAGGAACGAAACACATGATGCCATAAGGCGAAAGAATAGCAGGGCATCTCTTCACAGGCTTGTCCCTGATCTATAGCTGAGGGCAAACACTTGTGTGCTTGTGGGAGAGCCTGTGTCTTTCCTGGAAGCGTTTGGGAGTTTTGCTCAGACGCGTGTTTCCTCAAGTTCAAGAATCAAGATCTAGGATACCTGCAGACAGGTGCCTGTTTGTGTGGAGACAGTCTGTTTGAAACTGTGTTCCTCAGCGCCCGCTCTTTCTCCCCGTCGCTCCACACGCCTGGGAGTCCCTTTCTTTCTCTCCACAAGCACGTGTGTTGACTTCGTCGCACATGTGCATCTGCACAAGCGTTGAGCTCAGCAGAGCGTGTCTCTTGACACTTGATGTGCGTTGGCTGTGTCTGCCTGCTCCAGTGAAGAGAGAAACGGGAAATCATCTTGGTAGAGGCAACAAAGCAAAAGCGAGGCAGGATTGACATCTGCTCAACAGAGACGGATTCCCTGCGCTGACACAGTTCACAGTTACACGAGAAGCAATCTGAGCGGTCCGTCGACCGGAGACGTGTTTCCCAAGAGGTCGTTTAGCGAGTGAACAGCAGTGTGCGCGACTTTCAGGAGTGTGCCTGGAAAGTGCCAGAATCACCAGGAGCATCTGTGCAAAAGCTGCTGCCTCTGTGACCGCATTGAGGCACGTTCCCGTGTCTGCGAGTATATAGACGGCTCTTTCGCGTTCACTCCGAGGGAAACGGTCCGCTATTGCTTCTGTGCGCACAGACGCGATTCCCTTGTCTCTTGCGAACACAGGGAACTCTGTGCATCCAAATCTACAGGCTAAGGACGCGTCTGCATATGTTTTGGTGAACAATCGAGTGTGCGTGTTCTGACAGCTGCCTCTATGCAGACGTCTCCACAGAGCCACTTCTGAATGCCCCGCAGCCCAGGACTGAATGGATACACTAACAAGTGCACCGGTGTGAGCAACCACATATGCAGAAGGACGTCTTTCATCTCACAGAAGCGCGAACGTCTTGGCGTTCAAGCACATGGCAGAAACAAGGTGTGAACAGATGAGCTGCTGCTATTTTCTCCGTTCGGCATGCTTCGTTGTAGCTCTCTTGCCGGTCGCCGGCTTAGCGGCTTGCTTTGCGCGACTAGCTCTGGGGAGAGAAGGAGATAGCGCCGGAAACGTCGCCTTCTGCCTTCTTCGGCGCTGGAACCTGGTTGCTGCGCCTTCTCTTTGTCCATGTGCACACACACGATTCCTCAGCGAAAACCATGCAGAAACCTTTCCACGAGCACCCAGGGATGTGCACCCAGCACCACGTGCACGCACACGCAGCTAGAGAAAAGCACCTACCTTTTCACACACTGATGCCTAAGCAAACGCGTGGCCACACACGCACACATCCGCAAGCGCGCCTACTCCCATCTATTGAGGGAAAGACGGACGAGCAACGTCCTGACAGGCTTGAGGGGAAAAACGTCCGTTGACGGTTGGCGTACTGCACGCCCGCCTACGGGGCTGCAGGGGAATCCACATTTGGAAGGTACCTGAAGATGTGTGCCTGTTCTTGGAGCTCCGCTAGTAGGGTAGCAAAGACACTCGTAGGCAGTACTGAATGCTGCTCCGTGCTACTTCTCCTCCGCTGGCAAATGCTTCACAGTCGCCCGAGGAAAGACGTTTAACAATCGATCTCCAAGAGGAACGAAACACATGATGCCATAAGGCGAAAGAATAGCAGGGCATCTCTTCACAGGCTTGTCCCTGATCTATAGCTGAGGGCAAACACTTGTGTGCTTGTGGGAGAGCCTGTGTCTTTCCTGGAAGCGTTTGGGAGTTTTGCTCAGACGCGTGTTTCCTCAAGTTCAAGAATCAAGATCTAGGATACCTGCAGACAGGTGCCTGTTTGTGTGGAGACAGTCTGTTTGAAACTGTGTTCCTCAGCGCCCGCTCTTTCTCCCCGTCGCTCCACACGCCTGGGAGTCCCTTTCTTTCTCTCCACAAGCACGTGTGTTGACTTCGTCGCACATGTGCATCTGCACAAGCGTTGAGCTCAGCAGAGCGTGTCTCTTGACACTTGATGTGCGTTGGCTGTGTCTGCCTGCTCCAGTGAAGAGAGAAACGGGAAATCATCTTGGTAGAGGCAACAAAGCAAAAGCGAGGCAGGATTGACATCTGCTCAACAGAGACGGATTCCCTGCGCTGACACAGTTCACAGTTACACGAGAAGCAATCTGAGCGGTCCGTCGACCGGAGACGTGTTTCCCAAGAGGTCGTTTAGCGAGTGAACAGCAGTGTGCGCGACTTTCAGGAGTGTGCCTGGAAAGTGCCAGAATCACCAGGAGCATCTGTGCAAAAGCTGCTGCCTCTGTGACCGCATTGAGGCACGTTCGCGTGTCTGCGAGTATATAGACGGCTCTTTCGCGTTCACTCCGAGGGAAACGGTCCGCTATTGCTTCTGTGCGCACAGACGCGATTCCCTTGTCTCTTGCGAACACAGGGAACTCTGTGCATCCAAATCTACAGGCTAAGGACGCGTCTGCATATGTTTTGGTGAACAATCGAGTGTGCGTGTTCTGACAGCTGCCTCTATGCAGACGTCTCCACAGAGCCACTTCTGAATGCCCCGCAGCCCAGGACTGAATGGATACACTAACAAGTGCACCGGTGTGAGCAACCACATATGCAGAAGGACGTCTTTCATCTCACAGAAGCGCGAACGTCTTGGCGTTCAAGCACATGGCAGAAACAAGGTGTGAACAGATGAGCTGCTGCTATTTTCTCCGTTCGGCATGCTTCGTTGTAGCTCTCTTGCCGGTCGCCGGCTTAGCGGCTTGCTTTGCGCGACTAGCTCTGGGGAGAGAAGGAGATAGCGCCGGAAACCTCGCCTTTTGCCTTCTTCGGCGCTGGAACCTGGTTGCTGCGCCTTCTCTTTGTCCATGTGCACACACACGATTCCTCAGCGAAAACCATGCAGAAACCTTTCCACGAGCACCCAGGGATGTGCACCCAGCACCACGTGCACGCACACGCAGCTAGAGAAAAGCACCTACCTTTTCACACACTGATGCCTAAGCAAACGCGTGGCCACACACACGCACACATCCGCAAGCGCGCCTACTCCCATCTATTGAGGGAAAGACGGACGAGCAACGTCCTGACAGGCTTGAGGGGAAAAACGTCCGTTGACGGTTGGCGTACTGCACGCCCGCCTACGGGGCTGCAGGGGAATCCACATTTGGAAGGTACCTGAAGATGTGTGCCTGTTCTTGGAGCTCCGCTAGTAGGGTAGCAAAGACACTCGTAGGCAGTACTGAATGCTGCTCCGTGCTACTTCTCCTCCGCTGGCAAATGCTTCACAGTCGCCCGAGGAAAGACGTTTAACAATCGATCTCCAAGAGGAACGAAACACATGATGCCATAAGGCGAAAGAATAGCAGGGCATCTCTTCACAGGCTTGTCCCTGATCTATAGCTGAGGGCAAACACTTGTGTGCTTGTGGGAGAGCCTGTGTCTTTCCTGGAAGCGTTTGGGAGTTTTGCTCAGACGCGTGTTTCCTCAAGTTCAAGAATCAAGATCTAGGATACCTGCAGACAGGTGCCTGTTTGTGTGGAGACAGTCTGTTTGAAACTGTGTTCCTCAGCGCCCGCTCTTTCTCCCCGTCGCTCCACACGCCTGGGAGTCCCTTTCTTTCTCTCCACAAGCACGTGTGTTGACTTCGTCGCACATGTGTATCTGCACAAGCGTTGAGCTCAGCAGAGCGTGTCTCTTGACACTTGATGTGCGTTGGCTGTGTCTGCCTGCTCCAGTGAAGAGAGAAACGGGAAATCATCTTGGTAGAGGAAACAAAGCAAAAGCGAGGCAGGATTGACATCTGCTCAACAGAGACGGATTCCCTGCGCTGACACAGTTCACAGTTACACGAGAAGCAATCTGAGCGGTCCGTCGACCGGAGACGTGTTTCCCAAGAGGTCGTTTAGCGAGTGAACAGCAGTGTGCGCGACTTTCAGGAGTGTGCCTGGAAAGTGCCAGAATCACCAGGAGCATCTGTGCAAAAGCTGCTGCCTCTGTGACCGCATTGAGGCACGTTCGCGTGTCTGCGAGTATATAGACGGCTCTTTCGCGTTCACTCCGAGGGAAACGGTCCGCTATTGCTTCTGTGCGCACAGACGCGATTCCCTTGTCTCTTGCGAACACAGGGAACTCTGTGCATCCAAATCTACAGGCTAAGGACGCGTCTGCATATGTTTTGGTGAACAATCGAGTGTGCGTGTTCTGACAGCTGCCTCTATGCAGACGTCTCCACAGAGCCACTTCTGAATGCCCCGCAGCCCAGGACTGAATGGATACACTAACAAGTGCACCGGTGTGAGCAACCACATATGCAGAAGGACGTCTTTCATCTCACAGAAGCGCGAACGTCTTGGCGTTCAAGCACATGGCAGAAACAAGGTGTGAACAGATGAGCTGCTGCTATTTTCTCCGTTCGGCATGCTTCGTTGTAGCTCTCTTGCCGGTCGCCGGCTTAGCGGCTTGCTTTGCGCGACTAGCTCTGGGGAGAGAAGGAGATAGCGCCGGAAACCTCGCCTTTTGCCTTCTTCGGCGCTGGAACCTGGTTGCTGCGCCTTCTCTTTGTCCATGTGCACACACACGATTCCTCAGCGAAAACCATGCAGAAACCTTTCCACGAGCACCCAGGGATGTGCACCCAGCACCACGTGCACGCACACGCAGCTAGAGAAAAGCACCTACCTTTTCACACACTGATGCCTAAGCAAACGCGTGGCCACACACACGCACACATCCGCAAGCGCGCCTACTCCCATCTATTGAGGGAAAGACGGACGAGCAACGTCCTGACAGGCTTGAGGGGAAAAACGTCCGTTGACGGTTGGCGTACTGCACGCCCGCCTACGGGGCTGCAGGGGAATCCACATTTGGAAGGTACCTGAAGATGTGTGCCTGTTCTTGGAGCTCCGCTAGTAGGGTAGCAAAGACACTCGTAGGCAGTACTGAATGCTGCTCCGTGCTACTTCTCCTCCGCTGGCAAATGCTTCACAGTCGCCCGAGGAAAGACGTTTAACAATCGATCTCCAAGAGGAACGAAACACATGATGCCATAAGGCGAAAGAATAGCAGGGCATCTCTTCACAGGCTTGTCCCTGATCTATAGCTGAGGGCAAACACTTGTGTGCTTGTGGGAGAGCCTGTGTCTTTCCTGGAAGCGTTTGGGAGTTTTGCTCAGACGCGTGTTTCCTCAAGTTCAAGAATCAAGATCTAGGATACCTGCAGACAGGTGCCTGTTTGTGTGGAGACAGTCTGTTTGAAACTGTGTTCCTCAGCGCCCGCTCTTTCTCCCCGTCGCTCCACACGCCTGGGAGTCCCTTTCTTTCTCTCCACAAGCACGTGTGTTGACTTCGTCGCACATGTGCATCTGCACAAGCGTTGAGCTCAGCAGAGCGTGTCTCTTGACACTTGATGTGCGTTGGCTGTGTCTGTGTGCTCCAGTGAAGAGAGAAACGGGAAATCATCTTGGTAGAGGCAACAAAGCAAAAGCGAGGCAGGATTGACATCTGCTCAACAGAGACGGATTCCCTGCGCTGACACAGTTCACAGTTACACGAGAAGCAATCTGAGCGGTCCGTCGACCGGAGACGTGTTTCCCAAGAGGTCGTTTAGCGAGTGAACAGCAGTGTGCGCGACTTTCAGGAGTGTGCCTGGAAAGTGCCAGAATCACCAGGAGCATCTGTGCAAAAGCTGCTGCCTCTGTGACCGCATTGAGGCACGTTCCCGTGTCTGCGAGTATATAGACGGCTCTTTCGCGTTCACTCCGAGGGAAACGGTCCGCTATTGCTTCTGTGCGCACAGACGCGATTCCCTTGTCTCTTGCGAACACAGGGAACTCTGTGCATCCAAATCTACAGGCTAAGGATGCGTCTGCATATGTTTTGGTGAACAATCGAGTGTGCGTGTTCTGACAGCTGCCTCTATGCAGACGTCTCCACAGAGCCACTTCTGAATGCCCCGCAGCCCAGGACTGAATGGATACACTAACAAGTGCACCGGTGTGAGCAACCACATATGCAGAAGGACGTCTTTCATCTCACAGAAGCGCGAACGTCTTGGCGTTCAAGCACATGGCAGAAACAAGGTGTGAACAGATGAGCTGCTGCTATTTTCTCCGTTCGGCATGCTTCGTTGTAGCTCTCTTGCCGGTCGCCGGCTTAGCGGCTTGCTTTGCGCGACTAGCTCTGGGGAGAGAAGGAGATAGCGCCGGAAACCTCGCCTTTTGCCTTCTTCGGCGCTGGAACCTGGTTGCTGCGCCTTCTCTTTGTCCATGTGCACACACACGATTCCTCAGCGAAAACCATGCAGAAACCTTTCCACGAGCACCCAGGGATGTGCACCCAGCACCACGTGCACGCACACGCAGCTAGAGAAAAGCACCTACCTTTTCACACACTGATGCCTAAGCAAACGCGTGGCCACACACACGCACACATCCGCAAGCGCGCCTACTCCCATCTATTGAGGGAAAGACGGACGAGCAACGTCCTGACAGGCTTGAGGGGAAAAACGTCCGTTGACGGTTGGCGTACTGCACGCCCGCCTACGGGGCTGCAGGGGAATCCACATTTGGAAGGTACCTGAAGATGTGTGCCTGTTCTTGGAGCTCCGCTAGTAGGGTAGCAAAGACACTCGTAGGCAGTACTGAATGCTGCTCCGTGCTACTTCTCCTCCGCTGGCAAATGCTTCACAGTCGCCCGAGGAAAGACGTTTAACAATCGATCTCCAAGAGGAACGAAACACATGATGCCATAAGGCGAAAGAATAGCAGGGCATCTCTTCACAGGCTTGTCCCTGATCTATAGCTGAGGGCAAACACTTGTGTGCTTGTGGGAGAGCCTGTGTCTTTCCTGGAAGCGTTTGGGAGTTTTGCTCAGACGCGTGTTTCCTCAAGTTCAAGAATCAAGATCTAGGATACCTGCAGACAGGTGCCTGTTTGTGTGGAGACAGTCTGTTTGAAACTGTGTTCCTCAGCGCCCGCTCTTTCTCCCCGTCGCTCCACACGCCTGGGAGTCCCTTTCTTTCTCTCCACAAGCACGTGTGTTGACTTCGTCGCACATGTGCATCTGCACAAGCGTTGAGCTCAGCAGAGCGTGTCTCTTGACACTTGATGTGCGTTGGCTGTGTCTGCCTGCTCCAGTGAAGAGAGAAACGGGAAATCATCTTGGTAGAGGCAACAAAGCAAAAGCGAGGCAGGATTGACATCTGCTCAACAGAGACGGATTCCCTGCGCTGACACAGTTCACAGTTACACGAGAAGCAATCTGAGCGGTCCGTCGACCGGAGACGTGTTTCCCAAGAGGTCGTTTAGCGAGTGAACAGCAGTGTGCGCGACTTTCAGGAGTGTGCCTGGAAAGTGCCAGAATCACCAGGAGCATCTGTGCAAAAGCTGCTGCCTCTGTGACCGCATTGAGGCACGTTCGCGTGTCTGCGAGTATATAGACGGCTCTTTCGCGTTCACTCCGAGGGAAACGGTCCGCTATTGCTTCTGTGCGCACAGACGCGATTCCCTTGTCTCTTGCGAACACAGGGAACTCTGTGCATCCAAATCTACAGGCTAAGGACGCGTCTGCATATGTTTTGGTGAACAATCGAGTGTGCGTGTTCTGACAGCTGCCTCTATGCAGACGTCTCCACAGAGCCACTTCTGAATGCCCCGCAGCCCAGGACTGAATGGATACACTAACAAGTGCACCGGTGTGAGCAACCACATATGCAGAAGGACGTCTTTCATCTCACAGAAGCGCGAACGTCTTGGCGTTCAAGCACATGGCAGAAACAAGGTGTGAACAGATGAGCTGCTGCTATTTTCTCCGTTCGGCATGCTTCGTTGTAGCTCTCTTGCCGGTCGCCGGCTTAGCGGCTTGCTTTGCGCGACTAGCTCTGGGGAGAGAAGGAGATAGCGCCGGAAACCTCGCCTTTTGCCTTCTTCGGCGCTGGAACCTGGTTGCTGCGCCTTCTCTTTGTCCATGTGCACACACACGATTCCTCAGCGAAAACCATGCAGAAACCTTTCCACGAGCACCCAGGGATGTGCACCCAGCACCACGTGCACGCACACGCAGCTAGAGAAAAGCACCTACCTTTTCACACACTGATGCCTAAGCAAACGCGTGGCCACACACACGCACACATCCGCAAGCGCGCCTACTCCCATCTATTGAGGGAAAGACGGACGAGCAACGTCCTGACAGGCTTGAGGGGAAAAACGTCCGTTGACGGTTGGCGTACTGCACGCCCGCCTACGGGGCTGCAGGGGAATCCACATTTGGAAGGTACCTGAAGATGTGTGCCTGTTCTTGGAGCTCCGCTAGTAGGGTAGCAAAGACACTCGTAGGCAGTACTGAATGCTGCTCCGTGCTACTTCTCCTCCGCTGGCAAATGCTTCACAGTCGCCCGAGGAAAGACGTTTAACAATCGATCTCCAAGAGGAACGAAACACATGATGCCATAAGGCGAAAGAATAGCAGGGCATCTCTTCACAGGCTTGTCCCTGATCTATAGCTGAGGGCAAACACTTGTGTGCTTGTGGGAGAGCCTGTGTCTTTCCTGGAAGCGTTTGGGAGTTTTGCTCAGACGCGTGTTTCCTCAAGTTCAAGAATCAAGATCTAGGATACCTGCAGACAGGTGCCTGTTTGTGTGGAGACAGTCTGTTTGAAACTGTGTTCCTCAGCGCCCGCTCTTTCTCCCCGTCGCTCCACACGCCTGGGAGTCCCTTTCTTTCTCTCCACAAGCACGTGTGTTGACTTCGTCGCACATGTGCATCTGCACAAGCGTTGAGCTCAGCAGAGCGTGTCTCTTGACACTTGATGTGCGTTGGCTGTGTCTGCCTGCTCCAGTGAAGAGAGAAACGGGAAATCATCTTGGTAGAGGCAACAAAGCAAAAGCGAGGCAGGATTGACATCTGCTCAACAGAGACGGATTCCCTGCGCTGACACAGTTCACAGTTACACGAGAAGCAATCTGAGCGGTCCGTCGACCGGAGACGTGTTTCCCAAGAGGTCGTTTAGCGAGTGAACAGCAGTGTGCGCGACTTTCAGGAGTGTGCCTGGAAAGTGCCAGAATCACCAGGAGCATCTGTGCAAAAGCTGCTGCCTCTGTGACCGCATTGAGGCACGTTCGCGTGTCTGCGAGTATATAGACGGCTCTTTCGCGTTCACTCCGAGGGAAACGGTCCGCTATTGCTTCTGTGCGCACAGACGCGATTCCCTTGTCTCTTGCGAACACAGGGAACTCTGTGCATCCAAATCTACAGGCTAAGGACGCGTCTGCATATGTTTTGGTGAACAATCGAGTGTGCGTGTTCTGACAGCTGCCTCTATGCAGACGTCTCCACAGAGCCACTTCTGAATGCCCCGCAGCCCAGGACTGAATGGATACACTAACAAGTGCACCGGTGTGAGCAACCACATATGCAGAAGGACGTCTTTCATCTCACAGAAGCGCGAACGTCTTGGCGTTCAAGCACATGGCAGAAACAAGGTGTGAACAGATGAGCTGCTGCTATTTTCTCCGTTCGGCATGCTTCGTTGTAGCTCTCTTGCCGGTCGCCGGCTTAGCGGCTTGCTTTGCGCGACTAGCTCTGGGGAGAGAAGGAGATAGCGCCGGAAACCTCGCCTTTTGCCTTCTTCGGCGCTGGAACCTGGTTGCTGCGCCTTCTCTTTGTCCATGTGCACACACACGATTCCTCAGCGAAAACCATGCAGAAACCTTTCCACGAGCACCCAGGGATGTGCACCCAGCACCACGTGCACGCACACGCAGCTAGAGAAAAGCACCTACCTTTTCACACACTGATGCCTAAGCAAACGCGTGGCCACACACACGCACACATCCGCAAGCGCGCCTACTCCCATCTATTGAGGGAAAGACGGACGAGCAACGTCCTGACAGGCTTGAGGGGAAAAACGTCCGTTGACGGTTGGCGTACTGCACGCCCGCCTACGGGGCTGCAGGGGAATCCACATTTGGAAGGTACCTGAAGATGTGTGCCTGTTCTTGGAGCTCCGCTAGTAGGGTAGCAAAGACACTCGTAGGCAGTACTGAATGCTGCTCCGTGCTACTTCTCCTCCGCTGGCAAATGCTTCACAGTCGCCCGAGGAAAGACGTTTAACAATCGATCTCCAAGAGGAACGAAACACATGATGCCATAAGGCGAAAGAATAGCAGGGCATCTCTTCACAGGCTTGTCCCTGATCTATAGCTGAGGGCAAACACTTGTGTGCTTGTGGGAGAGCCTGTGTCTTTCCTGGAAGCGTTTGGGAGTTTTGCTCAGACGCGTGTTTCCTCAAGTTCAAGAATCAAGATCTAGGATACCTGCAGACAGGTGCCTGTTTGTGTGGAGACAGTCTGTTTGAAACTGTGTTCCTCAGCGCCCGCTCTTTCTCCCCGTCGCTCCACACGCCTGGGAGTCCCTTTCTTTCTCTCCACAAGCACGTGTGTTGACTTCGTCGCACATGTGCATCTGCACAAGCGTTGAGCTCAGCAGAGCGTGTCTCTTGACACTTGATGTGCGTTGGCTGTGTCTGCCTGCTCCAGTGAAGAGAGAAACGGGAAATCATCTTGGTAGAGGCAACAAAGCAAAAGCGAGGCAGGATTGACATCTGCTCAACAGAGACGGATTCCCTGCGCTGACACAGTTCACAGTTACACGAGAAGCAATCTGAGCGGTCCGTCGACCGGAGACGTGTTTCCCAAGAGGTCGTTTAGCGAGTGAACAGCAGTGTGCGCGACTTTCAGGAGTGTGCCTGGAAAGTGCCAGAATCACCAGGAGCATCTGTGCAAAAGCTGCTGCCTCTGTGACCGCATTGAGGCACGTTCCCGTGTCTGCGAGTATATAGACGGCTCTTTCGCGTTCACTCCGAGGGAAACGGTCCGCTATTGCTTCTGTGCGCACAGACGCGATTCCCTTGTCTCTTGCGAACACAGGGAACTCTGTGCATCCAAATCTACAGGCTAAGGACGCGTCTGCATATGTTTTGGTGAACAATCGAGTGTGCGTGTTCTGACAGCTGCCTCTATGCAGACGTCTCCACAGAGCCACTTCTGAATGCCCCGCAGCCCAGGACTGAATGGATACACTAACAAGTGCACCGGTGTGAGCAACCACATATGCAGAAGGACGTCTTTCATCTCACAGAAGCGCGCACGTCTTGGCGTTCAAGCACATGGCAGAAACAAGGTGTGAACAGATGAGCTGCTGCTATTTTCTCCGTTCGGCATGCTTCGTTGTAGCTCTCTTGCCGGTCGCCGGCTTAGCGGCTTGCTTTGCGCGACTAGCTCTGGGGAGAGAAGGAGATAGCGCCGGAAACCTCGCCTTTTGCCTTCTTCGGCGCTGGAACCTGGTTGCTGCGCCTTCTCTTTGTCCATGTGCACACACACGATTCCTCAGCGAAAACCATGCAGAAACCTTTCCACGAGCACCCAGGGATGTGCACCCAGCACCACGTGCACGCACACGCAGCTAGAGAAAAGCACCTACCTTTTCACACACTGATGCCTAAGCAAACGCGTGGCCACACACACGCACACATCCGCAAGCGCGCCTACTCCCATCTATTGAGGGAAAGACGGACGAGCAACGTCCTGACAGTCTTGAGGGGAAAAACGTCCGTTGACGGTTGGCGTACTGCACGCCCGCCTACGGGGCTGCAGGGGAATCCACATTTGGAAGGTACCTGAAGATGTGTGCCTGTTCTTGGAGCTCCGCTAGTAGGGTAGCAAAGACACTCGTAGGCAGTACTGAATGCTGCTCCGTGCTACTTCTCCTCCGCTGGCAAATGCTTCACAGTCGCCCTAGGAAAGACGTTTAACAATCGATCTCCAAGAGGAACGAAACACATGATGCCATAAGGCGAAAGAATAGCAGGGCATCTCTTCACAGGCTTGTCCCTGATCTATAGCTGAGGGCAAACACTTGTGTGCTTGTGGGAGAGCCTGTGTCTTTCCTGGAAGCGTTTGGGAGTTTTGCTCAGACGCGTGTTTCCTCAAGTTCAAGAATCAAGATCTAGGATACCTGCAGACAGGTGCCTGTTTGTGTGGAGACAGTCTGTTTGAAACTGTGTTCCTCAGCGCCCGCTCTTTCTCCCCGTCGCTCCACACGCCTGGGAGTCCCTTTCTTTCTCTCCACAAGCACGTGTGTTGACTTCGTCGCACATGTGCATCTGCACAAGCGTTGAGCTCAGCAGAGCGTGTCTCTTGACACTTGATGTGCGTTGGCTGTGTCTGCCTGCTCCAGTGAAGAGAGAAACGGGAAATCATCTTGGTAGAGGCAACAAAGCAAAAGCGAGGCAGGATTGACATCTGCTCAACAGAGACGGATTCCCTGCGCTGACACAGTTCACAGTTACACGAGAAGCAATCTGAGCGGTCCGTCGACCGGAGACGTGTTTCCCAAGAGGTCGTTTAGCGAGTGAACAGCAGTGTGCGCGACTTTCAGGAGTGTGCCTGGAAAGTGCCAGAATCACGAGGAGCATCTGTGCAAAAGCTGCTGCCTCTGTGACCGCATTGAGGCACGTTCGCGTGTCTGCGAGTATATAGACGGCTCTTTCGCGTTCACTCCGAGGGAAACGGTCCGCTATTGCTTCTGTGCGCACAGACGCGATTCCCTTGTCTCTTGCGAACACAGGGAACTCTGTGCATCCAAATCTACAGGCTAAGGACGCGTCTGCATATGTTTTGGTGAACAATCGAGTGTGCGTGTTCTGACAGCTGCCTCTATGCAGACGTCTCCACAGAGCCACTTCTGAATGCCCCGCAGCCCAGGACTGAATGGATACACCAACAAGTGCACCGGTGTGAGCAACCACATATGCAGAAGGACGTCTTTCATCTCACAGAAGCGCGAACGTCTTGGCGTTCAAGCACATGGCAGAAACAAGGTGTGAACAGATGAGCTGCTGCTATTTTCTCCGTTCGGCATGCTTCGTTGTAGCTCTCTTGCCGGTCGCCGGCTTAGCGGCTTGCTTTGCGCGACTAGCTCTGGGGAGAGAAGGAGATAGCGCCGGAAACCTCGCCTTTTGCCTTCTTCGGCGCTGGAACCTGGTTGCTGCGCCTTCTCTTTGTCCATGTGCACACACACGATTCCTCAGCGAAAACCATGCAGAAACCTTTCCACGAGCACCCAGGGATGTGCACCCAGCACCACGTGCACGCACACGCAGCTAGAGAAAAGCACCTACCTTTTCACACACTGATGCCTAAGCAAACGCGTGGCCACACACACGCACACATCCGCAAGCGCGCCTACTCCCATCTATTGAGGGAAAGACGGACGAGCAACGTCCTGACAGGCTTGAGGGGAAAAACGTCCGTTGACGGTTGGCGTACTGCACGCCCGCCTACGGGGCTGCAGGGGAATCCACATTTGGAAGGTACCTGAAGATGTGTGCCTGTTCTTGGAGCTCCGCTAGTAGGGTAGCAAAGACACTCGTAGGCAGTACTGAATGCTGCTCCGTGCTACTTCTCCTCCGCTGGCAAATGCTTCACAGTCGCCCGAGGAAAGACGTTTAACAATCGATCTCCAAGAGGAACGAAACACATGATGCCATAAGGCGAAAGAATAGCAGGGCATCTCTTCACAGGCTTGTCCCTGATCTATAGCTGAGGGCAAACACTTGTGTGCTTGTGGGAGAGCCTGTGTCTTTCCTGGAAGCGTTTGGGAGTTTTGCTCAGACGCGTGTTTCCTCAAGTTCAAGAATCAAGATCTAGGATACCTGCAGACAGGTGCCTGTTTGTGTGGAGACAGTCTGTTTGAAACTGTGTTCCTCAGCGCCCGCTCTTTCTCCCCGTCGCTCCACACGCCTGGGAGTCCCTTTCTTTCTCTCCACAAGCACGTGTGTTGACTTCGTCGCACATGTGCATCTGCACAAGCGTTGAGCTCAGCAGAGCGTGTCTCTTGACACTTGATGTGCGTTGGCTGTGTCTGCCTGCTCCAGTGAAGAGAGAAACGGGAAATCATCTTGGTAGAGGCAACAAAGCAAAAGCGAGGCAGGATTGACATCTGCTCAACAGAGACGGATTCCCTGCGCTGACACAGTTCACAGTTACACGAGAAGCAATCTGAGCGGTCCGTCGACCGGAGACGTGTTTCCCAAGAGGTCGTTTAGCGAGTGAACAGCAGTGTGCGCGACTTTCAGGAGTGTGCCTGGAAAGTGCCAGAATCACCAGGAGCATCTGTGCAAAAGCTGCTGCCTCTGTGACCGCATTGAGGCACGTTCGCGTGTCTGCGAGTATATAGACGGCTCTTTCGCGTTCACTCCGAGGGAAACGGTCCGCTATTGCTTCTGTGCGCACAGACGCGATTCCCTTGTCTCTTGCGAACACAGGGAACTCTGTGCATCCAAATCTACAGGCTAAGGACGCGTCTGCATATGTTTTGGTGAACAATCGAGTGTGCGTGTTCTGACAGCTGCCTCTATGCAGACGTCTCCACAGAGCCACTTCTGAATGCCCCGCAGCCCAGGACTGAATGGATACACTAACAAGTGCACCGGTGTGAGCAACCACATATGCAGAAGGACGTCTTTCATCTCACAGAAGCGCGAACGTCTTGGCGTTCAAGCACATGGCAGAAACAAGGTGTGAACAGATGAGCTGCTGCTATTTTCTCCGTTCGGCATGCTTCGTTGTAGCTCTCTTGCCGGTCGCCGGCTTAGCGGCTTGCTTTGCGCGACTAGCTCTGGGGAGAGAAGGAGATAGCGCCGGAAACCTCGCCTTTTGCCTTCTTCGGCGCTGGAACCTGGTTGCTGCGCCTTCTCTTTGTCCATGTGCACACACACGATTCCTCAGCGAAAACCATGCAGAAACCTTTCCACGAGCACCCAGGGATGTGCACCCAGCACCACGTGCACGCACACGCAGCTAGAGAAAAGCACCTACCTTTTCACACACTGATGCCTAAGCAAACGCGTGGCCACACACACGCACACATCCGCAAGCGCGCCTACTCCCATCTATTGAGGGAAAGACGGACGAGCAACGTCCTGACAGGCTTGAGGGGAAAAACGTCCGTTGACGGTTGGCGTACTGCACGCCCGCCTACGGGGCTGCAGGGGAATCCACATTTGGAAGGTACCTGAAGATGTGTGCCTGTTCTTGGAGCTCCGCTAGTAGGGTAGCAAAGACACTCGTAGGCAGTACTGAATGCTGCTCCGTGCTACTTCTCCTCCGCTGGCAAATGCTTCACAGTCGCCCGAGGAAAGACGTTTAACAATCGATCTCCAAGAGGAACGAAACACATGATGCCATAAGGCGAAAGAATAGCAGGGCATCTCTTCACAGGCTTGTCCCTGATCTATAGCTGAGGGCAAACACTTGTGTGCTTGTGGGAGAGCCTGTGTCTTTCCTGGAAGCGTTTGGGAGTTTTGCTCAGACGCGTGTTTCCTCAAGTTCAAGAATCAAGATCTAGGATACCTGCAGACAGGTGCCTGTTTGTGTGGAGACAGTCTGTTTGAAACTGTGTTCCTCAGCGCCCGCTCTTTCTCCCCGTCGCTCCACACGCCTGGGAGTCCCTTTCTTTCTCTCCACAAGCACGTGTGTTGACTTCGTCGCACATGTGCATCTGCACAAGCGTTGAGCTCAGCAGAGCGTGTCTCTTGACACTTGATGTGCGTTGGCTGTGTCTGCCTGCTCCAGTGAAGAGAGAAACGGGAAATCATCTTGGTAGAGGCAACAAAGCAAAAGCGAGGCAGGATTGACATCTGCTCAACAGAGACGGATTCCCTGCGCTGACACAGTTCACAGTTACACGAGAAGCAATCTGAGCGGTCCGTCGACCGGAGACGTGTTTCCCAAGAGGTCGTTTAGCGAGTGAACAGCAGTGTGCGCGACTTTCAGGAGTGTGCCTGGAAAGTGCCAGAATCACCAGGAGCATCTGTGCAAAAGCTGCTGCCTCTGTGACCGCATTGAGGCACGTTCGCGTGTCTGCGAGTATATAGACGGCTCTTTCGCGTTCACTCCGAGGGAAACGGTCCGCTATTGCTTCTGTGCGCACAGACGCGATTCCCTTGTCTCTTGCGAACACAGGGAACTCTGTGCATCCAAATCTACAGGCTAAGGACGCGTCTGCATATGTTTTGGTGAACAATCGAGTGTGCGTGTTCTGACAGCTGCCTCTATGCAGACGTCTCCACAGAGCCACTTCTGAATGCCCCGCAGCCCAGGACTGAATGGATACACTAACAAGTGCACCGGTGTGAGCAACCACATATGCAGAAGGACGTCTTTCATCTCACAGAAGCGCGAACGTCTTGGCGTTCAAGCACATGGCAGAAACAAGGTGTGAACAGATGAGCTGCTGCTATTTTCTCCGTTCGGCATGCTTCGTTGTAGCTCTCTTGCCGGTCGCCGGCTTAGCGGCTTGCTTTGCGCGACTAGCTCTGGGGAGAGAAGGAGATAGCGCCGGAAACCTCGCCTTTTGCCTTCTTCGGCGCTGGAACCTGGTTGCTGCGCCTTCTCTTTGTCCATGTGCACACACACGATTCCTCAGCGAAAACCATGCAGAAACCTTTCCACGAGCACCCAGGGATGTGCACCCAGCACCACGTGCACGCACACGCAGCTAGAGAAAAGCACCTACCTTTTCACACACTGATGCCTAAGCAAACGCGTGGCCACACACACGCACACATCCGCAAGCGCGCCTACTCCCATCTATTGAGGGAAAGACGGACGAGCAACGTCCTGACAGTCTTGAGGGGAAAAACGTCCGTTGACGGTTGGCGTACTGCACGCCCGCCTACGGGGCTGCAGGGGAATCCACATTTGGAAGGTACCTGAAGATGTGTGCCTGTTCTTGGAGCTCCGCTAGTAGGGTAGCAAAGACACTCGTAGGCAGTACTGAATGCTGCTCCGTGCTACTTCTCCTCCGCTGGCAAATGCTTCACAGTCGCCCTAGGAAAGACGTTTAACAATCGATCTCCAAGAGGAACGAAACACATGATGCCATAAGGCGAAAGAATAGCAGGGCATCTCTTCACAGGCTTGTCCCTGATCTATAGCTGAGGGCAAACACTTGTGTGCTTGTGGGAGAGCCTGTGTCTTTCCTGGAAGCGTTTGGGAGTTTTGCTCAGACGCGTGTTTCCTCAAGTTCAAGAATCAAGATCTAGGATACCTGCAGACAGGTGCCTGTTTGTGTGGAGACAGTCTGTTTGAAACTGTGTTCCTCAGCGCCCGCTCTTTCTCCCCGTCGCTCCACACGCCTGGGAGTCCCTTTCTTTCTCTCCACAAGCACGTGTGTTGACTTCGTCGCACATGTGCATCTGCACAAGCGTTGAGCTCAGCAGAGCGTGTCTCTTGACACTTGATGTGCGTTGGCTGTGTCTGCCTGCTCCAGTGAAGAGAGAAACGGGAAATCATCTTGGTAGAGGCAACAAAGCAAAAGCGAGGCAGGATTGACATCTGCTCAACAGAGACGGATTCCCTGCGCTGACACAGTTCACAGTTACACGAGAAGCAATCTGAGCGGTCCGTCGACCGGAGACGTGTTTCCCAAGAGGTCGTTTAGCGAGTGAACAGCAGTGTGCGCGACTTTCAGGAGTGTGCCTGGAAAGTGCCAGAATCACCAGGAGCATCTGTGCAAAAGCTGCTGCCTCTGTGACCGCATTGAGGCACGTTCGCGTGTCTGCGAGTATATAGACGGCTCTTTCGCGTTCACTCCGAGGGAAACGGTCCGCTATTGCTTCTGTGCGCACAGACGCGATTCCCTTGTCTCTTGCGAACACAGGGAACTCTGTGCATCCAAATCTACAGGCTAAGGACGCGTCTGCATATGTTTTGGTGAACAATCGAGTGTGCGTGTTCTGACAGCTGCCTCTATGCAGACGTCTCCACAGAGCCACTTCTGAATGCCCCGCAGCCCAGGACTGAATGGATACACCAACAAGTGCACCGGTGTGAGCAACCACATATGCAGAAGGACGTCTTTCATCTCACAGAAGCGCGAACGTCTTGGCGTTCAAGCACATGGCAGAAACAAGGTGTGAACAGATGAGCTGCTGCTATTTTCTCCGTTCGGCATGCTTCGTTGTAGCTCTCTTGCCGGTCGCCGGCTTAGCGGCTTGCTTTGCGCGACTAGCTCTGGGGAGAGAAGGAGATAGCGCCGGAAACCTCGCCTTTTGCCTTCTTCGGCGCTGGAACCTGGTTGCTGCGCCTTCTCTTTGTCCATGTGCACACACACGATTCCTCAGCGAAAACCATGCAGAAACCTTTCCACGAGCACCCAGGGATGTGCACCCAGCACCACGTGCACGCACACGCAGCTAGAGAAAAGCACCTACCTTTTCACACACTGATGCCTAAGCAAACGCGTGGCCACACACACGCACACATCCGCAAGCGCGCCTACTCCCATCTATTGAGGGAAAGACGGACGAGCAACGTCCTGACAGGCTTGAGGGGAAAAACGTCCGTTGACGGTTGGCGTACTGCACGCCCGCCTACGGGGCTGCAGGGGAATCCACATTTGGAAGGTACCTGAAGATGTGTGCCTGTTCTTGGAGCTCCGCTAGTAGGGTAGCAAAGACACTCGTAGGCAGTACTGAATGCTGCTCCGTGCTACTTCTCCTCCGCTGGCAAATGCTTCACAGTCGCCCGAGGAAAGACGTTTAACAATCGATCTCCAAGAGGAACGAAACACATGATGCCATAAGGCGAAAGAATAGCAGGGCATCTCTTCACAGGCTTGTCCCTGATCTATAGCTGAGGGCAAACACTTGTGTGCTTGTGGGAGAGCCTGTGTCTTTCCTGGAAGCGTTTGGGAGTTTTGCTCAGACGCGTGTTTCCTCAAGTTCAAGAATCAAGATCTAGGATACCTGCAGACAGGTGCCTGTTTGTGTGGAGACAGTCTGTTTGAAACTGTGTTCCTCAGCGCCCGCTCTTTCTCCCCGTCGCTCCACACGCCTGGGAGTCCCTTTCTTTCTCTCCACAAGCACGTGTGTTGACTTCGTCGCACATGTGCATCTGCACAAGCGTTGAGCTCAGCAGAGCGTGTCTCTTGACACTTGATGTGCGTTGGCTGTGTCTGCCTGCTCCAGTGAAGAGAGAAACGGGAAATCATCTTGGTAGAGGCAACAAAGCAAAAGCGAGGCAGGATTGACATCTGCTCAACAGAGACGGATTCCCTGCGCTGACACAGTTCACAGTTACACGAGAAGCAATCTGAGCGGTCCGTCGACCGGAGACGTGTTTCCCAAGAGGTCGTTTAGCGAGTGAACAGCAGTGTGCGCGACTTTCAGGAGTGTGCCTGGAAAGTGCCAGAATCACCAGGAGCATCTGTGCAAAAGCTGCTGCCTCTGTGACCGCATTGAGGCACGTTCGCGTGTCTGCGAGTATATAGACGGCTCTTTCGCGTTCACTCCGAGGGAAACGGTCCGCTATTGCTTCTGTGCGCACAGACGCGATTCCCTTGTCTCTTGCGAACACAGGGAACTCTGTGCATCCAAATCTACAGGCTAAGGACGCGTCTGCATATGTTTTGGTGAACAATCGAGTGTGCGTGTTCTGACAGCTGCCTCTATGCAGACGTCTCCACAGAGCCACTTCTGAATGCCCCGCAGCCCAGGACTGAATGGATACACTAACAAGTGCACCGGTGTGAGCAACCACATATGCAGAAGGACGTCTTTCATCTCACAGAAGCGCGAACGTCTTGGCGTTCAAGCACATGGCAGAAACAAGGTGTGAACAGATGAGCTGCTGCTATTTTCTCCGTTCGGCATGCTTCGTTGTAGCTCTCTTGCCGGTCGCCGGCTTAGCGGCTTGCTTTGCGCGACTAGCTCTGGGGAGAGAAGGAGATAGCGCCGGAAACCTCGCCTTTTGCCTTCTTCGGCGCTGGAACCTGGTTGCTGCGCCTTCTCTTTGTCCATGTGCACACACACGATTCCTCAGCGAAAACCATGCAGAAACCTTTCCACGAGCACCCAGGGATGTGCACCCAGCACCACGTGCACGCACACGCAGCTAGAGAAAAGCACCTACCTTTTCACACACTGATGCCTAAGCAAACGCGTGGCCACACACACGCACACATCCGCAAGCGCGCCTACTCCCATCTATTGAGGGAAAGACGGACGAGCAACGTCCTGACAGGCTTGAGGGGAAAAACGTCCGTTGACGGTTGGCGTACTGCACGCCCGCCTACGGGGCTGCAGGGGAATCCACATTTGGAAGGTACCTGAAGATGTGTGCCTGTTCTTGGAGCTCCGCTAGTAGGGTAGCAAAGACACTCGTAGGCAGTACTGAATGCTGCTCCGTGCTACTTCTCCTCCGCTGGCAAATGCTTCACAGTCGCCCTAGGAAAGACGTTTAACAATCGATCTCCAAGAGGAACGAAACACATGATGCCATAAGGCGAAAGAATAGCAGGGCATCTCTTCACAGGCTTGTCCCTGATCTATAGCTGAGGGCAAACACTTGTGTGCTTGTGGGAGAGCCTGTGTCTTTCCTGGAAGCGTTTGGGAGTTTTGCTCAGACGCGTGTTTCCTCAAGTTCAAGAATCAAGATCTAGGATACCTGCAGACAGGTGCCTGTTTGTGTGGAGACAGTCTGTTTGAAACTGTGTTCCTCAGCGCCCGCTCTTTCTCCCCGTCGCTCCACACGCCTGGGAGTCCCTTTCTTTCTCTCCACAAGCACGTGTGTTGACTTCGTCGCACATGTGCATCTGCACAAGCGTTGAGCTCAGCAGAGCGTGTCTCTTGACACTTGATGTGCGTTGGCTGTGTCTGCCTGCTCCAGTGAAGAGAGAAACGGGAAATCATCTTGGTAGAGGCAACAAAGCAAAAGCGAGGCAGGATTGACATCTGCTCAACAGAGACGGATTCCCTGCGCTGACACAGTTCACAGTTACACGAGAAGCAATCTGAGCGGTCCGTCGACCGGAGACGTGTTTCCCAAGAGGTCGTTTAGCGAGTGAACAGCAGTGTGCGCGACTTTCAGGAGTGTGCCTGGAAAGTGCCAGAATCACCAGGAGCATCTGTGCAAAAGCTGCTGCCTCTGTGACCGCATTGAGGCACGTTCGCGTGTCTGCGAGTATATAGACGGCTCTTTCGCGTTCACTCCGAGGGAAACGGTCCGCTATTGCTTCTGTGCGCACAGACGCGATTCCCTTGTCTCTTGCGAACACAGGGAACTCTGTGCATCCAAATCTACAGGCTAAGGACGCGTCTGCATATGTTTTGGTGAACAATCGAGTGTGCGTGTTCTGACAGCTGCCTCTATGCAGACGTCTCCACAGAGCCACTTCTGAATGCCCCGCAGCCCAGGACTGAATGGATACACTAACAAGTGCACCGGTGTGAGCAACCACATATGCAGAAGGACGTCTTTCATCTCACAGAAGCGCGAACGTCTTGGCGTTCAAGCACATGGCAGAAACAAGGTGTGAACAGATGAGCTGCTGCTATTTTCTCCGTTCGGCATGCTTCGTTGTAGCTCTCTTGCCGGTCGCCGGCTTAGCGGCTTGCTTTGCGCGACTAGCTCTGGGGAGAGAAGGAGATAGCGCCGGAAACCTCGCCTTTTGCCTTCTTCGGCGCTGGAACCTGGTTGCTGCGCCTTCTCTTTGTCCATGTGCACACACACGATTCCTCAGCGAAAACCATGCAGAAACCTTTCCACGAGCACCCAGGGATGTGCACCCAGCACCACGTGCACGCACACGCAGCTAGAGAAAAGCACCTACCTTTTCACACACTGATGCCTAAGCAAACGCGTGGCCACACACACGCACACATCCGCAAGCGCGCCTACTCCCATCTATTGAGGGAAAGACGGACGAGCAACGTCCTGACAGGCTTGAGGGGAAAAACGTCCGTTGACGGTTGGCGTACTGCACGCCCGCCTACGGGGCTGCAGGGGAATCCACATTTGGAAGGTACCTGAAGATGTGTGCCTGTTCTTGGAGCTCCGCTAGTAGGGTAGCAAAGACACTCGTAGGCAGTACTGAATGCTGCTCCGTGCTACTTCTCCTCCGCTGGCAAATGCTTCACAGTCGCCCTAGGAAAGACGTTTAACAATCGATCTCCAAGAGGAACGAAACACATGATGCCATAAGGCGAAAGAATAGCAGGGCATCTCTTCACAGGCTTGTCCCTGATCTATAGCTGAGGGCAAACACTTGTGTGCTTGTGGGAGAGCCTGTGTCTTTCCTGGAAGCGTTTGGGAGTTTTGCTCAGACGCGTGTTTCCTCAAGTTCAAGAATCAAGATCTAGGATACCTGCAGACAGGTGCCTGTTTGTGTGGAGACAGTCTGTTTGAAACTGTGTTCCTCAGCGCCCGCTCTTTCTCCCCGTCGCTCCACACGCCTGGGAGTCCCTTTCTTTCTCTCCACAAGCACGTGTGTTGACTTCGTCGCACATGTGCATCTGCACAAGCGTTGAGCTCAGCAGAGCGTGTCTCTTGACACTTGATGTGCGTTGGCTGTGTCTGCCTGCTCCAGTGAAGAGAGAAACGGGAAATCATCTTGGTAGAGGCAACAAAGCAAAAGCGAGGCAGGATTGACATCTGCTCAACAGAGACGGATTCCCTGCGCTGACACAGTTCACAGTTACACGAGAAGCAATCTGAGCGGTCCGTCGACCGGAGACGTGTTTCCCAAGAGGTCGTTTAGCGAGTGAACAGCAGTGTGCGCGACTTTCAGGAGTGTGCCTGGAAAGTGCCAGAATCACCAGGAGCATCTGTGCAAAAGCTGCTGCCTCTGTGACCGCATTGAGGCACGTTCCCGTGTCTGCGAGTATATAGACGGCTCTTTCGCGTTCACTCCGAGGGAAACGGTCCGCTATTGCTTCTGTGCGCACAGACGCGATTCCCTTGTCTCTTGCGAACACAGGGAACTCTGTGCATCCAAATCTACAGGCTAAGGACGCGTCTGCATATGTTTTGGTGAACAATCGAGTGTGCGTGTTCTGACAGCTGCCTCTATGCAGACGTCTCCACAGAGCCACTTCTGAATGCCCCGCAGCCCAGGACTGAATGGATACACTAACAAGTGCACCGGTGTGAGCAACCACATATGCAGAAGGACGTCTTTCATCTCACAGAAGCGCGAACGTCTTGGCGTTCAAGCACATGGCAGAAACAAGGTGTGAACAGATGAGCTGCTGCTATTTTCTCCGTTCGGCATGCTTCGTTGTAGCTCTCTTGCCGGTCGCCGGCTTAGCGGCTTGCTTTGCGCGACTAGCTCTGGGGAGAGAAGGAGATAGCGCCGGAAACCTCGCCTTTTGCCTTCTTCGGCGCTGGAACCTGGTTGCTGCGCCTTCTCTTTGTCCATGTGCACACACACGATTCCTCAGCGAAAACCATGCAGAAACCTTTCCACGAGCACCCAGGGATGTGCACCCAGCACCACGTGCACGCACACGCAGCTAGAGAAAAGCACCTACCTTTTCACACACTGATGCCTAAGCAAACGCGTGGCCACACACACGCACACATCCGCAAGCGCGCCTACTCCCATCTATTGAGGGAAAGACGGACGAGCAACGTCCTGACAGTCTTGAGGGGAAAAACGTCCGTTGACGGTTGGCGTACTGCACGCCCGCCTACGGGGCTGCAGGGGAATCCACATTTGGAAGGTACCTGAAGATGTGTGCCTGTTCTTGGAGCTCCGCTAGTAGGGTAGCAAAGACACTCGTAGGCAGTACTGAATGCTGCTCCGTGCTACTTCTCCTCCGCTGGCAAATGCTTCACAGTCGCCCTAGGAAAGACGTTTAACAATCGATCTCCAAGAGGAACGAAACACATGATGCCATAAGGCGAAAGAATAGCAGGGCATCTCTTCACAGGCTTGTCCCTGATCTATAGCTGAGGGCAAACACTTGTGTGCTTGTGGGAGAGCCTGTGTCTTTCCTGGAAGCGTTTGGGAGTTTTGCTCAGACGCGTGTTTCCTCAAGTTCAAGAATCAAGATCTAGGATACCTGCAGACAGGTGCCTGTTTGTGTGGAGACAGTCTGTTTGAAACTGTGTTCCTCAGCGCCCGCTCTTTCTCCCCGTCGCTCCACACGCCTGGGAGTCCCTTTCTTTCTCTCCACAAGCACGTGTGTTGACTTCGTCGCACATGTGCATCTGCACAAGCGTTGAGCTCAGCAGAGCGTGTCTCTTGACACTTGATGTGCGTTGGCTGTGTCTGCCTGCTCCAGTGAAGAGAGAAACGGGAAATCATCTTGGTAGAGGCAACAAAGCAAAAGCGAGGCAGGATTGACATCTGCTCAACAGAGACGGATTCCCTGCGCTGACACAGTTCACAGTTACACGAGAAGCAATCTGAGCGGTCCGTCGACCGGAGACGTGTTTCCCAAGAGGTCGTTTAGCGAGTGAACAGCAGTGTGCGCGACTTTCAGGAGTGTGCCTGGAAAGTGCCAGAATCACCAGGAGCATCTGTGCAAAAGCTGCTGCCTCTGTGACCGCATTGAGGCACGTTCGCGTGTCTGCGAGTATATAGACGGCTCTTTCGCGTTCACTCCGAGGGAAACGGTCCGCTATTGCTTCTGTGCGCACAGACGCGATTCCCTTGTCTCTTGCGAACACAGGGAACTCTGTGCATCCAAATCTACAGGCTAAGGACGCGTCTGCATATGTTTTGGTGAACAATCGAGTGTGCGTGTTCTGACAGCTGCCTCTATGCAGACGTCTCCACAGAGCCACTTCTGAATGCCCCGCAGCCCAGGACTGAATGGATACACCAACAAGTGCACCGGTGTGAGCAACCACATATGCAGAAGGACGTCTTTCATCTCACAGAAGCGCGAACGTCTTGGCGTTCAAGCACATGGCAGAAACAAGGTGTGAACAGATGAGCTGCTGCTATTTTCTCCGTTCGGCATGCTTCGTTGTAGCTCTCTTGCCGGTCGCCGGCTTAGCGGCTTGCTTTGCGCGACTAGCTCTGGGGAGAGAAGGAGATAGCGCCGGAAACCTCGCCTTTTGCCTTCTTCGGCGCTGGAACCTGGTTGCTGCGCCTTCTCTTTGTCCATGTGCACACACACGATTCCTCAGCGAAAACCATGCAGAAACCTTTCCACGAGCACCCAGGGATGTGCACCCAGCACCACGTGCACGCACACGCAGCTAGAGAAAAGCACCTACCTTTTCACACACTGATGCCTAAGCAAACGCGTGGCCACACACACGCACACATCCGCAAGCGCGCCTACTCCCATCTATTGAGGGAAAGACGGACGAGCAACGTCCTGACAGGCTTGAGGGGAAAAACGTCCGTTGACGGTTGGCGTACTGCACGCCCGCCTACGGGGCTGCAGGGGAATCCACATTTGGAAGGTACCTGAAGATGTGTGCCTGTTCTTGGAGCTCCGCTAGTAGGGTAGCAAAGACACTCGTAGGCAGTACTGAATGCTGCTCCGTGCTACTTCTCCTCCGCTGGCAAATGCTTCACAGTCGCCCTAGGAAAGACGTTTAACAATCGATCTCCAAGAGGAACGAAACACATGATGCCATAAGGCGAAAGAATAGCAGGGCATCTCTTCACAGGCTTGTCCCTGATCTATAGCTGAGGGCAAACACTTGTGTGCTTGTGGGAGAGCCTGTGTCTTTCCTGGAAGCGTTTGGGAGTTTTGCTCAGACGCGTGTTTCCTCAAGTTCAAGAATCAAGATCTAGGATACCTGCAGACAGGTGCCTGTTTGTGTGGAGACAGTCTGTTTGAAACTGTGTTCCTCAGCGCCCGCTCTTTCTCCCCGTCGCTCCACACGCCTGGGAGTCCCTTTCTTTCTCTCCACAAGCACGTGTGTTGACTTCGTCGCACATGTGCATCTGCACAAGCGTTGAGCTCAGCAGAGCGTGTCTCTTGACACTTGATGTGCGTTGGCTGTGTCTGCCTGCTCCAGTGAAGAGAGAAACGGGAAATCATCTTGGTAGAGGCAACAAAGCAAAAGCGAGGCAGGATTGACATCTGCTCAACAGAGACGGATTCCCTGCGCTGACACAGTTCACAGTTACACGAGAAGCAATCTGAGCGGTCCGTCGACCGGAGACGTGTTTCCCAAGAGGTCGTTTAGCGAGTGAACAGCAGTGTGCGCGACTTTCAGGAGTGTGCCTGGAAAGTGCCAGAATCACCAGGAGCATCTGTGCAAAAGCTGCTGCCTCTGTGACCGCATTGAGGCACGTTCGCGTGTCTGCGAGTATATAGACGGCTCTTTCGCGTTCACTCCGAGGGAAACGGTCCGCTATTGCTTCTGTGCGCACAGACGCGATTCCCTTGTCTCTTGCGAACACAGGGAACTCTGTGCATCCAAATCTACAGGCTAAGGACGCGTCTGCATATGTTTTGGTGAACAATCGAGTGTGCGTGTTCTGACAGCTGCCTCTATGCAGACGTCTCCACAGAGCCACTTCTGAATGCCCCGCAGCCCAGGACTGAATGGATACACTAACAAGTGCACCGGTGTGAGCAACCACATATGCAGAAGGACGTCTTTCATCTCACAGAAGCGCGAACGTCTTGGCGTTCAAGCACATGGCAGAAACAAGGTGTGAACAGATGAGCTGCTGCTATTTTCTCCGTTCGGCATGCTTCGTTGTAGCTCTCTTGCCGGTCGCCGGCTTAGCGGCTTGCTTTGCGCGACTAGCTCTGGGGAGAGAAGGAGATAGCGCCGGAAACCTCGCCTTTTGCCTTCTTCGGCGCTGGAACCTGGTTGCTGCGCCTTCTCTTTGTCCATGTGCACACACACGATTCCTCAGCGAAAACCATGCAGAAACCTTTCCACGAGCACCCAGGGATGTGCACCCAGCACCACGTGCACGCACACGCAGCTAGAGAAAAGCACCTACCTTTTCACACACTGATGCCTAAGCAAACGCGTGGCCACACACACGCACACATCCGCAAGCGCGCCTACTCCCATCTATTGAGGGAAAGACGGACGAGCTCTTTGGTTGCTCTTCACAGGCTTGTCCCTGATCTATAGCTGAGGGCAAACACTTGTGTGCTTGTGGGAGAGCCTGTGTCTTTCCTGGAAGCGTTTGGGAGTTTTGCTCAGACGCGTGTTTCCTCAAGTTCAAGAATCAAGATCTAGGATACCTGCAGACAGGTGCCTGTTTGTGTGGAGACAGTCTGTTTGAAACTGTGTTCCTCAGCGCCCGCTCTTTCTCCCCGTCGCTCCACACGCCTGGGAGTCCCTTTCTTTCTCTCCACAAGCACGTGTGTTGACTTCGTCGCACATGTGCATCTGCACAAGCGTTGAGCTCAGCAGAGCGTGTCTCTTGACACTTGATGTGCGTTGGCTGTGTCTGCCTGCTCCAGTGAAGAGAGAAACGGGAAATCATCTTGGTAGAGGCAACAAAGCAAAAGCGAGGCAGGATTGACATCTGCTCAACAGAGACGGATTCCCTGCGCTGACACAGTTCACAGTTACACGAGAAGCAATCTGAGCGGTCCGTCGACCGGAGACGTGTTTCCCAAGAGGTCGTTTAGCGAGTGAACAGCAGTGTGCGCGACTTTCAGGAGTGTGCCTGGAAAGTGCCAGAATCACCAGGAGCATCTGTGCAAAAGCTGCTGCCTCTGTGACCGCATTGAGGCACGTTCGCGTGTCTGCGAGTATATAGACGGCTCTTTCGCGTTCACTCCGAGGGAAACGGTCCGCTATTGCTTCTGTGCGCACAGACGCGATTCCCTTGTCTCTTGCGAACACAGGGAACTCTGTGCATCCAAATCTACAGGCTAAGGACGCGTCTGCATATGTTTTGGTGAACAATCGAGTGTGCGTGTTCTGACAGCTGCCTCTATGCAGACGTCTCCACAGAGCCACTTCTGAATGCCCCGCAGCCCAGGACTGAATGGATACACTAACAAGTGCACCGGTGTGAGCAACCACATATGCAGAAGGACGTCTTTCATCTCACAGAAGCGCGAACGTCTTGGCGTTCAAGCACATGGCAGAAACAAGGTGTGAACAGATGAGCTGCTGCTATTTTCTCCGTTCGGCATGCTTCGTTGTAGCTCTCTTGCCGGTCGCCGGCTTAGCGGCTTGCTTTGCGCGACTAGCTCTGGGGAGAGAAGGAGATAGCGCCGGAAACCTCGCCTTTTGCCTTCTTCGGCGCTGGAACCTGGTTGCTGCGCCTTCTCTTTGTCCATGTGCACACACACGATTCCTCAGCGAAAACCATGCAGAAACCTTTCCACGAGCACCCAGGGATGTGCACCCAGCACCACGTGCACGCACACGCAGCTAGAGAAAAGCACCTACCTTTTCACACACTGATGCCTAAGCAAACGCGTGGCCACACACACGCACACATCCGCAAGCGCGCCTACTCCCATCTATTGAGGGAAAGACGGACGAGCTCTTTGGTTGCTCTTCACAGGCTTGTCCCTGATCTATAGCTGAGGGCAAACACTTGTGTGCTTGTGGGAGAGCCTGTGTCTTTCCTGGAAGCGTTTGGGAGTTTTGCTCAGACGCGTGTTTCCTCAAGTTCAAGAATCAAGATCTAGGATACCTGCAGACAGGTGCCTGTTTGTGTGGAGACAGTCTGTTTGAAACTGTGTTCCTCAGCGCCCGCTCTTTCTCCCCGTCGCTCCACACGCCTGGGAGTCCCTTTCTTTCTCTCCACAAGCACGTGTGTTGACTTCGTCGCACATGTGCATCTGCACAAGCGTTGAGCTCAGCAGAGCGTGTCTCTTGACACTTGATGTGCGTTGGCTGTGTCTGCCTGCTCCAGTGAAGAGAGAAACGGGAAATCATCTTGGTAGAGGCAACAAAGCAAAAGCGAGGCAGGATTGACATCTGCTCAACAGAGACGGATTCCCTGCGCTGACACAGTTCACAGTTACACGAGAAGCAATCTGAGCGGTCCGTCGACCGGAGACGTGTTTCCCAAGAGGTCGTTTAGCGAGTGAACAGCAGTGTGCGCGACTTTCAGGAGTGTGCCTGGAAAGTGCCAGAATCACCAGGAGCATCTGTGCAAAAGCTGCTGCCTCTGTGACCGCATTGAGGCACGTTCGCGTGTCTGCGAGTATATAGACGGCTCTTTCGCGTTCACTCCGAGGGAAACGGTCCGCTATTGCTTCTGTGCGCACAGACGCGATTCCCTTGTCTCTTGCGAACACAGGGAACTCTGTGCATCCAAATCTACAGGCTAAGGACGCGTCTGCATATGTTTTGGTGAACAATCGAGTGTGCGTGTTCTGACAGCTGCCTCTATGCAGACGTCTCCACAGAGCCACTTCTGAATGCCCCGCAGCCCAGGACTGAATGGATACACTAACAAGTGCACCGGTGTGAGCAACCACATATGCAGAAGGACGTCTTTCATCTCACAGAAGCGCGAACGTCTTGGCGTTCAAGCACATGGCAGAAACAAGGTGTGAACAGATGAGCTGCTGCTATTTTCTCCGTTCGGCATGCTTCGTTGTAGCTCTCTTGCCGGTCGCCGGCTTAGCGGCTTGCTTTGCGCGACTAGCTCTGGGGAGAGAAGGAGATAGCGCCGGAAACCTCGCCTTTTGCCTTCTTCGGCGCTGGAACCTGGTTGCTGCGCCTTCTCTTTGTCCATGTGCACACACACGATTCCTCAGCGAAAACCATGCAGAAACCTTTCCACGAGCACCCAGGGATGTGCACCCAGCACCACGTGCACGCACACGCAGCTAGAGAAAAGCACCTACCTTTTCACACACTGATGCCTAAGCAAACGCGTGGCCACACACACGCACACATCCGCAAGCGCGCCTACTCCCATCTATTGAGGGAAAGACGGACGAGCAACGTCCTGACAGGCTTGAGGGGAAAAACGTCCGTTGACGGTTGGCGTACTGCACGCCTGCCTACGGGGCTGCAGGGGAATCCACATTTGGAAGGTACCTGAAGATGTGTGCCTGTTCTTGGAGCTCCGCTAGTAGGGTAGCAAAGACACTCGTAGGCAGTACTGAATGCTGCTCCGTGCTACTTCTCCTCCGCTGGCAAATGCTTCACAGTCGCCCTAGGAAAGACGTTTAACAATCGATCTCCAAGAGGAACGAAACACATGATGCCATAAGGCGAAAGAATAGCAGGGCATCTCTTCACAGGCTTGTCCCTGATCTATAGCTGAGGGCAAACACTTGTGTGCTTGTGGGAGAGCCTGTGTCTTTCCTGGAAGCGTTTGGGAGTTTTGCTCAGACACGTGTTTCCTCAAGTTCAAGAATCAAGATCTAGGATACCTGCAGACAGGTGCCTGTTTGTGTGGAGACAGTCTGTTTGAAACTGTGTTCCTCAGCGCCCGCTCTTTCTCCCCGTCGCTCCACACGCCTGGGAGTCCCTTTCTTTCTCTCCACAAGCACGTGTGTTGACTTCGTCGCACATGTGCATCTGCACAAGCGTTGAGCTCAGCAGAGCGTGTCTCTTGACACTTGATGTGCGTTGGCTGTGTCTGCCTGCTCCAGTGAAGAGAGAAACGGGAAATCATCTTGGTAGAGGCAACAAAGCAAAAGCGAGGCAGGATTGACATCTGCTCAACAGAGACGGATTCCCTGCGCTGACACAGTTCACAGTTACACGAGAAGCAATCTGAGCGGTCCGTCGACCGGAGACGTGTTTCCCAAGAGGTCGTTTAGCGAGTGAACAGCAGTGTGCGCGACTTTCAGGAGTGTGCCTGGAAAGTGCCAGAATCACCAGGAGCATCTGTGCAAAAGCTGCTGCCTCTGTGACCGCATTGAGGCACGTTCGCGTGTCTGCGAGTATATAGACGGCTCTTTCGCGTTCACTCCGAGGGAAACGGTCCGCTATTGCTTCTGTGCGCACAGACGCGATTCCCTTGTCTCTTGCGAACACAGGGAACTCTGTGCATCCAAATCTACAGGCTAAGGACGCGTCTGCATATGTTTTGGTGAACAATCGAGTGTGCGTGTTCTGACAGCTGCCTCTATGCAGACGTCTCCACAGAGCCACTTCTGAATGCCCCGCAGCCCAGGACTGAATGGATACACTAACAAGTGCACCGGTGTGAGCAACCACATATGCAGAAGGACGTCTTTCATCTCACAGAAGCGCGAACGTCTTGGCGTTCAAGCACATGGCAGAAACAAGGTGTGAACAGATGAGCTGCTGCTATTTTCTCCGTTCGGCATGCTTCGTTGTAGCTCTCTTGCCGGTCGCCGGCTTAGCGGCTTGCTTTGCGCGACTAGCTCTGGGGAGAGAAGGAGATAGCGCCGGAAACCTCGCCTTTTGCCTTCTTCGGCGCTGGAACCTGGTTGCTGCGCCTTCTCTTTGTCCATGTGCACACACACGATTCCTCAGCGAAAACCATGCAGAAACCTTTCCACGAGCACCCAGGGATGTGCACCCAGCACCACGTGCACGCACACGCAGCTAGAGAAAAGCACCTACCTTTTCACACACTGATGCCTAAGCAAACGCGTGGCCACACACACGCACACATCCGCAAGCGCGCCTACTCCCATCTATTGAGGGAAAGACGGACGAGCTCTTTGGTTGCTCTTCACAGGCTTGTCCCTGATCTATAGCTGAGGGCAAACACTTGTGTGCTTGTGGGAGAGCCTGTGTCTTTCCTGGAAGCGTTTGGGAGTTTTGCTCAGACGCGTGTTTCCTCAAGTTCAAGAATCAAGATCTAGGATACCTGCAGACAGGTGCCTGTTTGTGTGGAGACAGTCTGTTTGAAACTGTGTTCCTCAGCGCCCGCTCTTTCTCCCCGTCGCTCCACACGCCTGGGAGTCCCTTTCTTTCTCTCCACAAGCACGTGTGTTGACTTCGTCGCACATGTGCATCTGCACAAGCGTTGAGCTCAGCAGAGCGTGTCTCTTGACACTTGATGTGCGTTGGCTGTGTCTGCCTGCTCCAGTGAAGAGAGAAACGGGAAATCATCTTGGTAGAGGCAACAAAGCAAAAGCGAGGCAGGATTGACATCTGCTCAACAGAGACGGATTCCCTGCGCTGACACAGTTCACAGTTACACGAGAAGCAATCTGAGCGGTCCGTCGACCGGAGACGTGTTTCCCAAGAGGTCGTTTAGCGAGTGAACAGCAGTGTGCGCGACTTTCAGGAGTGTGCCTGGAAAGTGCCAGAATCACCAGGAGCATCTGTGCAAAAGCTGCTGCCTCTGTGACCGCATTGAGGCACGTTCGCGTGTCTGCGAGTATATAGACGGCTCTTTCGCGTTCACTCCGAGGGAAACGGTCCGCTATTGCTTCTGTGCGCACAGACGCGATTCCCTTGTCTCTTGCGAACACAGGGAACTCTGTGCATCCAAATCTACAGGCTAAGGACGCGTCTGCATATGTTTTGGTGAACAATCGAGTGTGCGTGTTCTGACAGCTGCCTCTATGCAGACGTCTCCACAGAGCCACTTCTGAATGCCCCGCAGCCCAGGACTGAATGGATACACTAACAAGTGCACCGGTGTGAGCAACCACATATGCAGAAGGACGTCTTTCATCTCACAGAAGCGCGAACGTCTTGGCGTTCAAGCACATGGCAGAAACAAGGTGTGAACAGATGAGCTGCTGCTATTTTCTCCGTTCGGCATGCTTCGTTGTAGCTCTCTTGCCGGTCGCCGGCTTAGCGGCTTGCTTTGCGCGACTAGCTCTGGGGAGAGAAGGAGATAGCGCCGGAAACCTCGCCTTTTGCCTTCTTCGGCGCTGGAACCTGGTTGCTGCGCCTTCTCTTTGTCCATGTGCACACACACGATTCCTCAGCGAAAACCATGCAGAAACCTTTCCACGAGCACCCAGGGATGTGCACCCAGCACCACGTGCACGCACACGCAGCTAGAGAAAAGCACCTACCTTTTCACACACTGATGCCTAAGCAAACGCGTGGCCACACACACGCACACATCCGCAAGCGCGCCTACTCCCATCTATTGAGGGAAAGACGGACGAGCTCTTTGGTTGCTCTTCACAGGCTTGTCCCTGATCTATAGCTGAGGGCAAACACTTGTGTGCTTGTGGGAGAGCCTGTGTCTTTCCTGGAAGCGTTTGGGAGTTTTGCTCAGACGCGTGTTTCCTCAAGTTCAAGAATCAAGATCTAGGATACCTGCAGACAGGTGCCTGTTTGTGTGGAGACAGTCTGTTTGAAACTGTGTTCCTCAGCGCCCGCTCTTTCTCCCCGTCGCTCCACACGCCTGGGAGTCCCTTTCTTTCTCTCCACAAGCACGTGTGTTGACTTCGTCGCACATGTGCATCTGCACAAGCGTTGAGCTCAGCAGAGCGTGTCTCTTGACACTTGATGTGCGTTGGCTGTGTCTGCCTGCTCCAGTGAAGAGAGAAACGGGAAATCATCTTGGTAGAGGCAACAAAGCAAAAGCGAGGCAGGATTGACATCTGCTCAACAGAGACGGATTCCCTGCGCTGACACAGTTCACAGTTACACGAGAAGCAATCTGAGCGGTCCGTCGACCGGAGACGTGTTTCCCAAGAGGTCGTTTAGCGAGTGAACAGCAGTGTGCGCGACTTTCAGGAGTGTGCCTGGAAAGTGCCAGAATCACCAGGAGCATCTGTGCAAAAGCTGCTGCCTCTGTGACCGCATTGAGGCACGTTCGCGTGTCTGCGAGTATATAGACGGCTCTTTCGCGTTCACTCCGAGGGAAACGGTCCGCTATTGCTTCTGTGCGCACAGACGCGATTCCCTTGTCTCTTGCGAACACAGGGAACTCTGTGCATCCAAATCTACAGGCTAAGGACGCGTCTGCATATGTTTTGGTGAACAATCGAGTGTGCGTGTTCTGACAGCTGCCTCTATGCAGACGTCTCCACAGAGCCACTTCTGAATGCCCCGCAGCCCAGGACTGAATGGATACACTAACAAGTGCACCGGTGTGAGCAACCACATATGCAGAAGGACGTCTTTCATCTCACAGAAGCGCGAACGTCTTGGCGTTCAAGCACATGGCAGAAACAAGGTGTGAACAGATGAGCTGCTGCTATTTTCTCCGTTCGGCATGCTTCGTTGTAGCTCTCTTGCCGGTCGCCGGCTTAGCGGCTTGCTTTGCGCGACTAGCTCTGGGGAGAGAAGGAGATAGCGCCGGAAACCTCGCCTTTTGCCTTCTTCGGCGCTGGAACCTGGTTGCTGCGCCTTCTCTTTGTCCATGTGCACACACACGATTCCTCAGCGAAAACCATGCAGAAACCTTTCCACGAGCACCCAGGGATGTGCACCCAGCACCACGTGCACGCACACGCAGCTAGAGAAAAGCACCTACCTTTTCACACACTGATGCCTAAGCAAACGCGTGGCCACACACACGCACACATCCGCAAGCGCGCCTACTCCCATCTATTGAGGGAAAGACGGACGAGCAACGTCCTGACAGGCTTGAGGGGAAAAACGTCCGTTGACGGTTGGCGTACTGCACGCCTGCCTACGGGGCTGCAGGGGAATCCACATTTGGAAGGTACCTGAAGATGTGTGCCTGTTCTTGGAGCTCCGCTAGTAGGGTAGCAAAGACACTCGTAGGCAGTACTGAATGCTGCTCCGTGCTACTTCTCCTCCGCTGGCAAATGCTTCACAGTCGCCCTAGGAAAGACGTTTAACAATCGATCTCCAAGAGGAACGAAACACATGATGCCATAAGGCGAAAGAATAGCAGGGCATCTCTTCACAGGCTTGTCCCTGATCTATAGCTGAGGGCAAACACTTGTGTGCTTGTGGGAGAGCCTGTGTCTTTCCTGGAAGCGTTTGGGAGTTTTGCTCAGACGCGTGTTTCCTCAAGTTCAAGAATCAAGATCTAGGATACCTGCAGACAGGTGCCTGTTTGTGTGGAGACAGTCTGTTTGAAACTGTGTTCCTCAGCGCCCGCTCTTTCTCCCCGTCGCTCCACACGCCTGGGAGTCCCTTTCTTTCTCTCCACAAGCACGTGTGTTGACTTCGTCGCACATGTGCATCTGCACAAGCGTTGAGCTCAGCAGAGCGTGTCTCTTGACACTTGATGTGCGTTGGCTGTGTCTGCCTGCTCCAGTGAAGAGAGAAACGGGAAATCATCTTGGTAGAGGCAACAAAGCAAAAGCGAGGCAGGATTGACATCTGCTCAACAGAGACGGATTCCCTGCGCTGACACAGTTCACAGTTACACGAGAAGCAATCTGAGCGGTCCGTCGACCGGAGACGTGTTTCCCAAGAGGTCGTTTAGCGAGTGAACAGCAGTGTGCGCGACTTTCAGGAGTGTGCCTGGAAAGTGCCAGAATCACCAGGAGCATCTGTGCAAAAGCTGCTGCCTCTGTGACCGCATTGAGGCACGTTCGCGTGTCTGCGAGTATATAGACGGCTCTTTCGCGTTCACTCCGAGGGAAACGGTCCGCTATTGCTTCTGTGCGCACAGACGCGATTCCCTTGTCTCTTGCGAACACAGGGAACTCTGTGCATCCAAATCTACAGGCTAAGGACGCGTCTGCATATGTTTTGGTGAACAATCGAGTGTGCGTGTTCTGACAGCTGCCTCTATGCAGACGTCTCCACAGAGCCACTTCTGAATGCCCCGCAGCCCAGGACTGAATGGATACACTAACAAGTGCACCGGTGTGAGCAACCACATATGCAGAAGGACGTCTTTCATCTCACAGAAGCGCGAACGTCTTGGCGTTCAAGCACGTGGCAGAAACAAGGTGTGAACAGATGAGCTGCTGCTATTTTCTCCGTTCGGCATGCTTCGTTGTAGCTCTCTTGCCGGTCGCCGGCTTAGCGGCTTGCTTTGCGCGACTAGCTCTGGGGAGAGAAGGAGATAGCGCCGGAAACCTCGCCTTTTGCCTTCTTCGGCGCTGGAACCTGGTTGCTGCGCCTTCTCTTTGTCCATGTGCACACACACGATTCCTCAGCGAAAACCATGCAGAAACCTTTCCACGAGCACCCAGGGATGTGCACCCAGCACCACGTGCACGCACACGCAGCTAGAGAAAAGCACCTACCTTTTCACACACTGATGCCTAAGCAAACGCGTGGCCACACACACGCACACATCCGCAAGCGCGCCTACTCCCATCTATTGAGGGAAAGACGGACGAGCAACGTCCTGACAGGCTTGAGGGGAAAAACGTCCGTTGACGGTTGGCGTACTGCACGCCCGCCTACGGGGCTGCAGGGGAATCCACATTTGGAAGGTACCTGAAGATGTGTGCCTGTTCTTGGAGCTCCGCTAGTAGGGTAGCAAAGACACTCGTAGGCAGTACTGAATGCTGCTCCGTGCTACTTCTCCTCCGCTGGCAAATGCTTCACAGTCGCCCGAGGAAAGACGTTTAACAATCGATCTCCAAGAGGAACGAAACACATGATGCCATAAGGCGAAAGAATAGCAGGGCATCTCTTCACAGGCTTGTCCCTGATCTATAGCTGAGGGCAAACACTTGTGTGCTTGTGGGAGAGCCTGTGTCTTTCCTGGAAGCGTTTGGGAGTTTTGCTCAGACGCGTGTTTCCTCAAGTTCAAGAATCAAGATCTAGGATACCTGCAGACAGGTGCCTGTTTGTGTGGAGACAGTCTGTTTGAAACTGTGTTCCTCAGCGCCCGCTCTTTCTCCCCGTCGCTCCACACGCCTGGGAGTCCCTTTCTTTCTCTCCACAAGCACGTGTGTTGACTTCGTCGCACATGTGCATCTGCACAAGCGTTGAGCTCAGCAGAGCGTGTCTCTTGACACTTGATGTGCGTTGGCTGTGTCTGCCTGCTCCAGTGAAGAGAGAAACGGGAAATCATCTTGGTAGAGGCAACAAAGCAAAAGCGAGGCAGGATTGACATCTGCTCAACAGAGACGGATTCCCTGCGCTGACACAGTTCACAGTTACACGAGAAGCAATCTGAGCGGTCCGTCGACCGGAGACGTGTTTCCCAAGAGGTCGTTTAGCGAGTGAACAGCAGTGTGCGCGACTTTCAGGAGTGTGCCTGGAAAGTGCCAGAATCACCAGGAGCATCTGTGCAAAAGCTGCTGCCTCTGTGACCGCATTGAGGCACGTTCGCGTGTCTGCGAGTATATAGACGGCTCTTTCGCGTTCACTCCGACGGAAACGGTCCGCTATTGCTTCTGTGCGCACAGACGCGATTCCCTTGTCTCTTGCGAACACAGGGAACTCTGTGCATCCAAATCTACAGGCTAAGGACGCGTCTGCATATGTTTTGGTGAACAATCGAGTGTGCGTGTTCTGACAGCTGCCTCTATGCAGACGTCTCCACAGAGCCACTTCTGAATGCCCCGCAGCCCAGGACTGAATGGATACACTAACAAGTGCACCGGTGTGAGCAACCACATATGCAGAAGGACGTCTTTCATCTCACAGAAGCGCGAACGTCTTGGCGTTCAAGCACATGGCAGAAACAAGGTGTGAACAGATGAGCTGCTGCTATTTTCTCCGTTCGGCATGCTTCGTTGTAGCTCTCTTGCCGGTCGCCGGCTTAGCGGCTTGCTTTGCGCGACTAGCTCTGGGGAGAGAAGGAGATAGCGCCGGAAACCTCGCCTTTTGCCTTCTTCGGCGCTGGAACCTGGTTGCTGCGCCTTCTCTTTGTCCATGTGCACACACACGATTCCTCAGCGAAAACCATGCAGAAACCTTTCCACGAGCACCCAGGGATGTGCACCCAGCACCACGTGCACGCACACGCAGCTAGAGAAAAGCACCTACCTTTTCACACACTGATGCCTAAGCAAACGCGTGGCCACACACACGCACACATCCGCAAGCGCGCCTACTCCCATCTATTGAGGGAAAGACGGACGAGCTCTTTGGTTGCTCTTCACAGGCTTGTCCCTGATCTATAGCTGAGGGCAAACACTTGTGTGCTTGTGGGAGAGCCTGTGTCTTTCCTGGAAGCGTTTGGGAGTTTTGCTCAGACGCGTGTTTCCTCAAGTTCAAGAATCAAGATCTAGGATACCTGCAGACAGGTGCCTGTTTGTGTGGAGACAGTCTGTTTGAAACTGTGTTCCTCAGCGCCCGCTCTTTCTCCCCGTCGCTCCACACGCCTGGGAGTCCCTTTCTTTCTCTCCACAAGCACGTGTGTTGACTTCGTCGCACATGTGCATCTGCACAAGCGTTGAGCTCAGCAGAGCGTGTCTCTTGACACTTGATGTGCGTTGGCTGTGTCTGCCTGCTCCAGTGAAGAGAGAAACGGGAAATCATCTTGGTAGAGGCAACAAAGCAAAAGCGAGGCAGGATTGACATCTGCTCAACAGAGACGGATTCCCTGCGCTGACACAGTTCACAGTTACACGAGAAGCAATCTGAGCGGTCCGTCGACCGGAGACGTGTTTCCCAAGAGGTCGTTTAGCGAGTGAACAGCAGTGTGCGCGACTTTCAGGAGTGTGCCTGGAAAGTGCCAGAATCACCAGGAGCATCTGTGCAAAAGCTGCTGCCTCTGTGACCGCATTGAGGCACGTTCGCGTGTCTGCGAGTATATAGACGGCTCTTTCGCGTTCACTCCGAGGGAAACGGTCCGCTATTGCTTCTGTGCGCACAGACGCGATTCCCTTGTCTCTTGCGAACACAGGGAACTCTGTGCATCCAAATCTACAGGCTAAGGACGCGTCTGCATATGTTTTGGTGAACAATCGAGTGTGCGTGTTCTGACAGCTGCCTCTATGCAGACGTCTCCACAGAGCCACTTCTGAATGCCCCGCAGCCCAGGACTGAATGGATACACTAACAAGTGCACCGGTGTGAGCAACCACATATGCAGAAGGACGTCTTTCATCTCACAGAAGCGCGAACGTCTTGGCGTTCAAGCACATGGCAGAAACAAGGTGTGAACAGATGAGCTGCTGCTATTTTCTCCGTTCGGCATGCTTCGTTGTAGCTCTCTTGCCGGTCGCCGGCTTAGCGGCTTGCTTTGCGCGACTAGCTCTGGGGAGAGAAGGAGATAGCGCCGGAAACCTCGCCTTTTGCCTTCTTCGGCGCTGGAACCTGGTTGCTGCGCCTTCTCTTTGTCCATGTGCACACACACGATTCCTCAGCGAAAACCATGCAGAAACCTTTCCACGAGCACCCAGGGATGTGCACCCAGCACCACGTGCACGCACACGCAGCTAGAGAAAAGCACCTACCTTTTCACACACTGATGCCTAAGCAAACGCGTGGCCACACACACGCACACATCCGCAAGCGCGCCTACTCCCATCTATTGAGGGAAAGACGGACGAGCTCTTTGGTTGCTCTTCACAGGCTTGTCCCTGATCTATAGCTGAGGGCAAACACTTGTGTGCTTGTGGGAGAGCCTGTGTCTTTCCTGGAAGCGTTTGGGAGTTTTGCTCAGACGCGTGTTTCCTCAAGTTCAAGAATCAAGATCTAGGATACCTGCAGACAGGTGCCTGTTTGTGTGGAGACAGTCTGTTTGAAACTGTGTTCCTCAGCGCCCGCTCTTTCTCCCCGTCGCTCCACACGCCTGGGAGTCCCTTTCTTTCTCTCCACAAGCACGTGTGTTGACTTCGTCGCACATGTGCATCTGCACAAGCGTTGAGCTCAGCAGAGCGTGTCTCTTGACACTTGATGTGCGTTGGCTGTGTCTGCCTGCTCCAGTGAAGAGAGAAACGGGAAATCATCTTGGTAGAGGCAACAAAGCAAAAGCGAGGCAGGATTGACATCTGCTCAACAGAGACGGATTCCCTGCGCTGACACAGTTCACAGTTACACGAGAAGCAATCTGAGCGGTCCGTCGACCGGAGACGTGTTTCCCAAGAGGTCGTTTAGCGAGTGAACAGCAGTGTGCGCGACTTTCAGGAGTGTGCCTGGAAAGTGCCAGAATCACCAGGAGCATCTGTGCAAAAGCTGCTGCCTCTGTGACCGCATTGAGGCACGTTCGCGTGTCTGCGAGTATATAGACGGCTCTTTCGCGTTCACTCCGAGGGAAACGGTCCGCTATTGCTTCTGTGCGCACAGACGCGATTCCCTTGTCTCTTGCGAACACAGGGAACTCTGTGCATCCAAATCTACAGGCTAAGGACGCGTCTGCATATGTTTTGGTGAACAATCGAGTGTGCGTGTTCTGACAGCTGCCTCTATGCAGACGTCTCCACAGAGCCACTTCTGAATGCCCCGCAGCCCAGGACTGAATGGATACACTAACAAGTGCACCGGTGTGAGCAACCACATATGCAGAAGGACGTCTTTCATCTCACAGAAGCGCGAACGTCTTGGCGTTCAAGCACATGGCAGAAACAAGGTGTGAACAGATGAGCTGCTGCTATTTTCTCCGTTCGGCATGCTTCGTTGTAGCTCTCTTGCCGGTCGCCGGCTTAGCGGCTTGCTTTGCGCGACTAGCTCTGGGGAGAGAAGGAGATAGCGCCGGAAACCTCGCCTTTTGCCTTCTTCGGCGCTGGAACCTGGTTGCTGCGCCTTCTCTTTGTCCATGTGCACACACACGATTCCTCAGCGAAAACCATGCAGAAACCTTTCCACGAGCACCCAGGGATGTGCACCCAGCACCACGTGCACGCACACGCAGCTAGAGAAAAGCACCTACCTTTTCACACACTGATGCCTAAGCAAACGCGTGGCCACACACACGCACACATCCGCAAGCGCGCCTACTCCCATCTATTGAGGGAAAGACGGACGAGCTCTTTGGTTGCTCTTCACAGGCTTGTCCCTGATCTATAGCTGAGGGCAAACACTTGTGTGCTTGTGGGAGAGCCTGTGTCTTTCCTGGAAGCGTTTGGGAGTTTTGCTCAGACGCGTGTTTCCTCAAGTTCAAGAATCAAGATCTAGGATACCTGCAGACAGGTGCCTGTTTGTGTGGAGACAGTCTGTTTGAAACTGTGTTCCTCAGCGCCCGCTCTTTCTCCCCGTCGCTCCACACGCCTGGGAGTCCCTTTCTTTCTCTCCACAAGCACGTGTGTTGACTTCGTCGCACATGTGCATCTGCACAAGCGTTGAGCTCAGCAGAGCGTGTCTCTTGACACTTGATGTGCGTTGGCTGTGTCTGCGTGCTCCAGTGAAGAGAGAAACGGGAAATCATCTTGGTAGAGGCAACAAAGCAAAAGCGAGGCAGGATTGACATCTGCTCAACAGAGACGGATTCCCTGCGCTGACACAGTTCACAGTTACACGAGAAGCAATCTGAGCGGTCCGTCGACCGGAGACGTGTTTCCCAAGAGGTCGTTTAGCGAGTGAACAGCAGTGTGCGCGACTTTCAGGAGTGTGCCTGGAAAGTGCCAGAATCACCAGGAGCATCTGTGCAAAAGCTGCTGCCTCTGTGACCGCATTGAGGCACGTTCGCGTGTCTGCGAGTATATAGACGGCTCTTTCGCGTTCACTCCGAGGGAAACGGTCCGCTATTGCTTCTGTGCGCACAGACGCGATTCCCTTGTCTCTTGCGAACACAGGGAACTCTGTGCATCCAAATCTACAGGCTAAGGACGCGTCTGCATATGTTTTGGTGAACAATCGAGTGTGCGTGTTCTGACAGCTGCCTCTATGCAGACGTCTCCACAGAGCCACTTCTGAATGCCCCGCAGCCCAGGACTGAATGGATACACTAACAAGTGCACCGGTGTGAGCAACCACATATGCAGAAGGACGTCTTTCATCTCACAGAAGCGCGAACGTCTTGGCGTTCAAGCACATGGCAGAAACAAGGTGTGAACAGATGAGCTGCTGCTATTTTCTCCGTTCGGCATGCTTCGTTGTAGCTCTCTTGCCGGTCGCCGGCTTAGCGGCTTGCTTTGCGCGACTAGCTCTGGGGAGAGAAGGAGATAGCGCCGGAAACCTCGCCTTTTGCCTTCTTCGGCGCTGGAACCTGGTTGCTGCGCCTTCTCTTTGTCCATGTGCACACACACGATTCCTCAGCGAAAACCATGCAGAAACCTTTCCACGAGCACCCAGGGATGTGCACCCAGCACCACATGCACGCACACGCAGCTAGAGAAAAGCACCTACCTTTTCACACACTGATGCCTAAGCAAACGCGTGGCCACACACACGCACACATCCGCAAGCGCGCCTACTCCCATCTATTGAGGGAAAGACGGACGAGCTCTTTGGTTGCTCTTCACAGGCTTGTCCCTGATCTATAGCTGAGGGCAAACACTTGTGTGCTTGTGGGAGAGCCTGTGTCTTTCCTGGAAGCGTTTGGGAGTTTTGCTCAGACGCGTGTTTCCTCAAGTTCAAGAATCAAGATCTAGGATACCTGCAGACAGGTGCCTGTTTGTGTGGAGACAGTCTGTTTGAAACTGTGTTCCTCAGCGCCCGCTCTTTCTCCCCGTCGCTCCACACGCCTGGGAGTCCCTTTCTTTCTCTCCACAAGCACGTGTGTTGACTTCGTCGCACATGTGCATCTGCACAAGCGTTGAGCTCAGCAGAGCGTGTCTCTTGACACTTGATGTGCGTTGGCTGTGTCTGCCTGCTCCAGTGAAGAGAGAAACGGGAAATCATCTTGGTAGAGGCAACAAAGCAAAAGCGAGGCAGGATTGACATCTGCTCAACAGAGACGGATTCCCTGCGCTGACACAGTTCACAGTTACACGAGAAGCAATCTGAGCGGTCCGTCGACCGGAGACGTGTTTCCCAAGAGGTCGTTTAGCGAGTGAACAGCAGTGTGCGCGACTTTCAGGAGTGTGCCTGGAAAGTGCCAGAATCACCAGGAGCATCTGTGCAAAAGCTGCTGCCTCTGTGACCGCATTGAGGCACGTTCGCGTGTCTGCGAGTATATAGACGGCTCTTTCGCGTTCACTCCGAGGGAAACGGTCCGCTATTGCTTCTGTGCGCACAGACGCGATTCCCTTGTCTCTTGCGAACACAGGGAACTCTGTGCATCCAAATCTACAGGCTAAGGACGCGTCTGCATATGTTTTGGTGAACAATCGAGTGTGCGTGTTCTGACAGCTGCCTCTATGCAGACGTCTCCACAGAGCCACTTCTGAATGCCCCGCAGCCCAGGACTGAATGGATACACTAACAAGTGCACCGGTGTGAGCAACCACATATGCAGAAGGACGTCTTTCATCTCACAGAAGCGCGAACGTCTTGGCGTTCAAGCACATGGCAGAAACAAGGTGTGAACAGATGAGCTGCTGCTATTTTCTCCGTTCGGCATGCTTCGTTGTAGCTCTCTTGCCGGTCGCCGGCTTAGCGGCTTGCTTTGCGCGACTAGCTCTGGGGAGAGAAGGAGATAGCGCCGGAAACCTCGCCTTTTGCCTTCTTCGGCGCTGGAACCTGGTTGCTGCGCCTTCTCTTTGTCCATGTGCACACACACGATTCCTCAGCGAAAACCATGCAGAAACCTTTCCACGAGCACCCAGGGATGTGCACCCAGCACCACGTGCACGCACACGCAGCTAGAGAAAAGCACCTACCTTTTCACACACTGATGCCTAAGCAAACGCGTGGCCACACACACGCACACATCCGCAAGCGCGCCTACTCCCATCTATTGAGGGAAAGACGGACGAGCTCTTTGGTTGCTCTTCACAGGCTTGTCCCTGATCTATAGCTGAGGGCAAACACTTGTGTGCTTGTGGGAGAGCCTGTGTCTTTCCTGGAAGCGTTTGGGAGTTTTGCTCAGACGCGTGTTTCCTCAAGTTCAAGAATCAAGATCTAGGATACCTGCAGACAGGTTCCTGTTTGTGTGGAGACAGTCTGTTTGAAACTGTGTTCCTCAGCGCCCGCTCTTTCTCCCCGTCGCTCCACACGCCTGGGAGTCCCTTTCTTTCTCTCCACAAGCACGTGTGTTGACTTCGTCGCACATGTGCATCTGCACAAGCGTTGAGCTCAGCAGAGCGTGTCTCTTGACACTTGATGTGCGTTGGCTGTGTCTGCCTGCTCCAGTGAAGAGAGAAACGGGAAATCATCTTGGTAGAGGCAACAAAGCAAAAGCGAGGCAGGATTGACATCTGCTCAACAGAGACGGATTCCCTGCGCTGACACAGTTCACAGTTACACGAGAAGCAATCTGAGCGGTCCGTCGACCGGAGACGTGTTTCCCAAGAGGTCGTTTAGCGAGTGAACAGCAGTGTGCGCGACTTTCAGGAGTGTGCCTGGAAAGTGCCAGAATCACCAGGAGCATCTGTGCAAAAGCTGCTGCCTCTGTGACCGCATTGAGGCACGTTCGCGTGTCTGCGAGTATATAGACGGCTCTTTCGCGTTCACTCCGAGGGAAACGGTCCGCTATTGCTTCTGTGCGCACAGACGCGATTCCCTTGTCTCTTGCGAACACAGGGAACTCTGTGCATCCAAATCTACAGGCTAAGGACGCGTCTGCATATGTTTTGGTGAACAATCGAGTGTGCGTGTTCTGACAGCTGCCTCTATGCAGACGTCTCCACAGAGCCACTTCTGAATGCCCCGCAGCCCAGGACTGAATGGATACACTAACAAGTGCACCGGTGTGAGCAACCACATATGCAGAAGGACGTCTTTCATCTCACAGAAGCGCGAACGTCTTGGCGTTCAAGCACATGGCAGAAACAAGGTGTGAACAGATGAGCTGCTGCTATTTTCTCCGTTCGGCATGCTTCGTTGTAGCTCTCTTGCCGGTCGCCGGCTTAGCGGCTTGCTTTGCGCGACTAGCTCTGGGGAGAGAAGGAGATAGCGCCGGAAACCTCGCCTTTTGCCTTCTTCGGCGCTGGAACCTGGTTGCTGCGCCTTCTCTTTGTCCATGTGCACACACACGATTCCTCAGCGAAAACCATGCAGAAACCTTTCCACGAGCACCCAGGGATGTGCACCCAGCACCACGTGCACGCACACGCAGCTAGAGAAAAGCACCTACCTTTTCACACACTGATGCCTAAGCAAACGCGTGGCCACACACACGCACACATCCGCAAGCGCGCCTACTCCCATCTATTGAGGGAAAGACGGACGAGCAACGTCCTGACAGGCTTGAGGGGAAAAACGTCCGTTGACGGTTGGCGTACTGCACGCCCGCCTACGGGGCTGCAGGGGAATCCACATTTGGAAGGTACCTGAAGATGTGTGCCTGTTCTTGGAGCTCCGCTAGTAGGGTAGCAAAGACACTCGTAGGCAGTACTGAATGCTGCTCCGTGCTACTTCTCCTCCGCTGGCAAATGCTTCACAGTCGCCCTAGGAAAGACGTTTAACAATCGATCTCCAAGAGGAACGAAACACATGATGCCATAAGGCGAAAGAATAGCAGGGCATCTCTTCACAGGCTTGTCCCTGATCTATAGCTGAGGGCAAACACTTGTGTGCTTGTGGGAGAGCCTGTGTCTTTCCTGGAAGCGTTTGGGAGTTTTGCTCAGACGCGTGTTTCCTCAAGTTCAAGAATCAAGATCTAGGATACCTGCAGACAGGTGCCTGTTTGTGTGGAGACAGTCTGTTTGAAACTGTGTTCCTCAGCGCCCGCTCTTTCTCCCCGTCGCTCCACACGCCTGGGAGTCCCTTTCTTTCTCTCCACAAGCACGTGTGTTGACTTCGTCGCACATGTGCATCTGCACAAGCGTTGAGCTCAGCAGAGCGTGTCTCTTGACACTTGATGTGCGTTGGCTGTGTCTGCCTGCTCCAGTGAAGAGAGAAACGGGAAATCATCTTGGTAGAGGCAACAAAGCAAAAGCGAGGCAGGATTGACATCTGCTCAACAGAGACGGATTCCCTGCGCTGACACAGTTCACAGTTACACGAGAAGCAATCTGAGCGGTCCGTCGACCGGAGACGTGTTTCCCAAGAGGTCGTTTAGCGAGTGAACAGCAGTGTGCGCGACTTTCAGGAGTGTGCCTGGAAAGTGCCAGAATCACCAGGAGCATCTGTGCAAAAGCTGCTGCCTCTGTGACCGCATTGAGGCACGTTCGCGTGTCTGCGAGTATATAGACGGCTCTTTCGCGTTCACTCCGAGGGAAACGGTCCGCTATTGCTTCTGTGCGCACAGACGCGATTCCCTTGTCTCTTGCGAACACAGGGAACTCTGTGCATCCAAATCTACAGGCTAAGGACGCGTCTGCATATGTTTTGGTGAACAATCGAGTGTGCGTGTTCTGACAGCTGCCTCTATGCAGACGTCTCCACAGAGCCACTTCTGAATGCCCCGCAGCCCAGGACTGAATGGATACACTAACAAGTGCACCGGTGTGAGCAACCACATATGCAGAAGGACGTCTTTCATCTCACAGAAGCGCGAACGTCTTGGCGTTCAAGCACATGGCAGAAACAAGGTGTGAACAGATGAGCTGCTGCTATTTTCTCCGTTCGGCATGCTTCGTTGTAGCTCTCTTGCCGGTCGCCGGCTTAGCGGCTTGCTTTGCGCGACTAGCTCTGGGGAGAGAAGGAGATAGCGCCGGAAACCTCGCCTTTTGCCTTCTTCGGCGCTGGAACCTGGTTGCTGCGCCTTCTCTTTGTCCATGTGCACACACACGATTCCTCAGCGAAAACCATGCAGAAACCTTTCCACGAGCACCCAGGGATGTGCACCCAGCACCACGTGCACGCACACGCAGCTAGAGAAAAGCACCTACCTTTTCACACACTGAAGCCTAAGCAAACGCGTGGCCACACACACGCACACATCCGCAAGCGCGCCTACTCCCATCTATTGAGGGAAAGACGGACGAGCAACGTCCTGACAGGCTTGAGGGGAAAAACGTCCGTTGACGGTTGGCGTACTGCACGCCCGCCTACGGGGCTGCAGGGGAATCCACATTTGGAAGGTACCTGAAGATGTGTGCCTGTTCTTGGAGCTCCGCTAGTAGGGTAGCAAAGACACTCGTAGGCAGTACTGAATGCTGCTCCGTGCTACTTCTCCTCCGCTGGCAAATGCTTCACAGTCGCCCGAGGAAAGACGTTTAACAATCGATCTCCAAGAGGAACGAAACACATGATGCCATAAGGCGAAAGAATAGCAGGGCATCTCTTCACAGGCTTGTCCCTGATCTATAGCTGAGGGCAAACACTTGTGTGCTTGTGGGAGAGCCTGTGTCTTTCCTGGAAGCGTTTGGGAGTTTTGCTCAGACGCGTGTTTCCTCAAGTTCAAGAATCAAGATCTAGGATACCTGCAGACAGGTTCCTGTTTGTGTGGAGACAGTCTGTTTGAAACTGTGTTCCTCAGCGCCCGCTCTTTCTCCCCGTCGCTCCACACGCCTGGGAGTCCCTTTCTTTCTCTCCACAAGCACGTGTGTTGACTTCGTCGCACATGTGCATCTGCACAAGCGTTGAGCTCAGCAGAGCGTGTCTCTTGACACTTGATGTGCGTTGGCTGTGTCTGCCTGCTCCAGTGAAGAGAGAAACGGGAAATCATCTTGGTAGAGGCAACAAAGCAAAAGCGAGGCAGGATTGACATCTGCTCAACAGAGACGGATTCCCTGCGCTGACACAGTTCACAGTTACACGAGAAGCAATCTGAGCGGTCCGTCGACCGGAGACGTGTTTCCCAAGAGGTCGTTTAGCGAGTGAACAGCAGTGTGCGCGACTTTCAGGAGTGTGCCTGGAAAGTGCCAGAATCACCAGGAGCATCTGTGCAAAAGCTGCTGCCTCTGTGACCGCATTGAGGCACGTTCGCGTGTCTGCGAGTATATAGACGGCTCTTTCGCGTTCACTCCGAGGGAAACGGTCCGCTATTGCTTCTGTGCGCACAGACGCGATTCCCTTGTCTCTTGCGAACACAGGGAACTCTGTGCATCCAAATCTACAGGCTAAGGACGCGTCTGCATATGTTTTGGTGAACAATCGAGTGTGCGTGTTCTGACAGCTGCCTCTATGCAGACGTCTCCACAGAGCCACTTCTGAATGCCCCGCAGCCCAGGACTGAATGGATACACTAACAAGTGCACCGGTGTGAGCAACCACATATGCAGAAGGACGTCTTTCATCTCACAGAAGCGCGAATGTCTTGGCGTTCAAGCACATGGCAGAAACAAGGTGTGAACAGATGAGCTGCTGCTATTTTCTCCGTTCGGCATGCTTCGTTGTAGCTCTCTTGCCGGTCGCCGGCTTAGCGGCTTGCTTTGCGCGACTAGCTCTGGGGAGAGAAGGAGATAGCGCCGGAAACCTCGCCTTTTGCCTTCTTCGGCGCTGGAACCTGGTTGCTGCGCCTTCTCTTTGTCCATGTGCACACACACGATTCCTCAGCGAAAACCATGCAGAAACCTTTCCACGAGCACCCAGGGATGTGCACCCAGCACCACGTGCACGCACACGCAGCTAGAGAAAAGCACCTACCTTTTCACACACTGATGCCTAAGCAAACGCGTGGCCACACACACGCACACATCCGCAAGCGCGCCTACTCCCATCTATTGAGGGAAAGACGGACGAGCTCTTTGGTTGCTCTTCACAGGCTTGTCCCTGATCTATAGCTGAGGGCAAACACTTGTGTGCTTGTGGGAGAGCCTGTGTCTTTCCTGGAAGCGTTTGGGAGTTTTGCTCAGACGCGTGTTTCCTCAAGTTCAAGAATCAAGATCTAGGATACCTGCAGACAGGTGCCTGTTTGTGTGGAGACAGTCTGTTTGAAACTGTGTTCCTCAGCGCCCGCTCTTTCTCCCCGTCGCTCCACACGCCTGGGAGTCCCTTTCTTTCTCTCCACAAGCACGTGTGTTGACTTCGTCGCACATGTGCATCTGCACAAGCGTTGAGCTCAGCAGAGCGTGTCTCTTGACACTTGATGTGCGTTGGCTGTGTCTGCCTGCTCCAGTGAAGAGAGAAACGGGAAATCATCTTGGTAGAGGCAACAAAGCAAAAGCGAGGCAGGATTGACATCTGCTCAACAGAGACGGATTCCCTGCGCTGACACAGTTCACAGTTACACGAGAAGCAATCTGAGCGGTCCGTCGACCGGAGACGTGTTTCCCAAGAGGTCGTTTAGCGAGTGAACAGCAGTGTGCGCGACTTTCAGGAGTGTGCCTGGAAAGTGCCAGAATCACCAGGAGCATCTGTGCAAAAGCTGCTGCCTCTGTGACCGCATTGAGGCACGTTCGCGTGTCTGCGAGTATATAGACGGCTCTTTCGCGTTCACTCCGAGGGAAACGGTCCGCTATTGCTTCTGTGCGCACAGACGCGATTCCCTTGTCTCTTGCGAACACAGGGAACTCTGTGCATCCAAATCTACAGGCTAAGGACGCGTCTGCATATGTTTTGGTGAACAATCGAGTGTGCGTGTTCTGACAGCTGCCTCTATGCAGACGTCTCCACAGAGCCACTTCTGAATGCCCCGCAGCCCAGGACTGAATGGATACACTAACAAGTGCACCGGTGTGAGCAACCACATATGCAGAAGGACGTCTTTCATCTCACAGAAGCGCGAACGTCTTGGCGTTCAAGCACATGGCAGAAACAAGGTGTGAACAGATGAGCTGCTGCTATTTTCTCCGTTCGGCATGCTTCGTTGTAGCTCTCTTGCCGGTCGCCGGCTTAGCGGCTTGCTTTGCGCGACTAGCTCTGGGGAGAGAAGGAGATAGCGCCGGAAACCTCGCCTTTTGCCTTCTTCGGCGCTGGAACCTGGTTGCTGCGCCTTCTCTTTGTCCATGTGCACACACACGATTCCTCAGCGAAAACCATGCAGAAACCTTTCCACGAGCACCCAGGGATGTGCACCCAGCACCACGTGCACGCACACGCAGCTAGAGAAAAGCACCTACCTTTTCACACACTGATGCCTAAGCAAACGCGTGGCCACACACACGCACACATCCGCAAGCGCGCCTACTCCCATCTATTGAGGGAAAGACGGACGAGCTCTTTGGTTGCTCTTCACAGGCTTGTCCCTGATCTATAGCTGAGGGCAAACACTTGTGTGCTTGTGGGAGAGCCTGTGTCTTTCCTGGAAGCGTTTGGGAGTTTTGCTCAGACGCGTGTTTCCTCAAGTTCAAGAATCAAGATCTAGGATACCTGCAGACAGGTGCCTGTTTGTGTGGAGACAGTCTGTTTGAAACTGTGTTCCTCAGCGCCCGCTCTTTCTCCCCGTCGCTCCACACGCCTGGGAGTCCCTTTCTTTCTCTCCACAAGCACGTGTGTTGACTTCGTCGCACATGTGCATCTGCACAAGCGTTGAGCTCAGCAGAGCGTGTCTCTTGACACTTGATGTGCGTTGGCTGTGTCTGCCTGCTCCAGTGAAGAGAGAAACGGGAAATCATCTTGGTAGAGGCAACAAAGCAAAAGCGAGGCAGGATTGACATCTGCTCAACAGAGACGGATTCCCTGCGCTGACACAGTTCACAGTTACACGAGAAGCAATCTGAGCGGTCCGTCGACCGGAGACGTGTTTCCCAAGAGGTCGTTTAGCGAGTGAACAGCAGTGTGCGCGACTTTCAGGAGTGTGCCTGGAAAGTGCCAGAATCACCAGGAGCATCTGTGCAAAAGCTGCTGCCTCTGTGACCGCATTGAGGCACGTTCGCGTGTCTGCGAGTATATAGACGGCTCTTTCGCGTTCACTCCGAGGGAAACGGTCCGCTATTGCTTCTGTGCGCACAGACGCGATTCCCTTGTCTCTTGCGAACACAGGGAACTCTGTGCATCCAAATCTACAGGCTAAGGACGCGTCTGCATATGTTTTGGTGAACAATCGAGTGTGCGTGTTCTGACAGCTGCCTCTATGCAGACGTCTCCACAGAGCCACTTCTGAATGCCCCGCAGCCCAGGACTGAATGGATACACTAACAAGTGCACCGGTGTGAGCAACCACATATGCAGAAGGACGTCTTTCATCTCACAGAAGCGCGAACGTCTTGGCGTTCAAGCACATGGCAGAAACAAGGTGTGAACAGATGAGCTGCTGCTATTTTCTCCGTTCGGCATGCTTCGTTGTAGCTCTCTTGCCGGTCGCCGGCTTAGCGGCTTGCTTTGCGCGACTAGCTCTGGGGAGAGAAGGAGATAGCGCCGGAAACCTCGCCTTTTGCCTTCTTCGGCGCTGGAACCTGGTTGCTGCGCCTTCTCTTTGTCCATGTGCACACACACGATTCCTCAGCGAAAACCATGCAGAAACCTTTCCACGAGCACCCAGGGATGTGCACCCAGCACCACGTGCACGCACACGCAGCTAGAGAAAAGCACCTACCTTTTCACACACTGATGCCTAAGCAAACGCGTGGCCACACACACGCACACATCCGCAAGCGCGCCTACTCCCATCTATTGAGGGAAAGACGGACGAGCAACGTCCTGACAGGCTTGAGGGGAAAAACGTCCGTTGACGGTTGGCGTACTGCACGCCCGCCTACGGGGCTGCAGGGGAATCCACATTTGGAAGGTACCTGAAGATGTGTGCCTGTTCTTGGAGCTCCGCTAGTAGGGTAGCAAAGACACTCGTAGGCAGTACTGAATGCTGCTCCGTGCTACTTCTCCTCCGCTGGCAAATGCTTCACAGTCGCCCGAGGAAAGACGTTTAACAATCGATCTCCAAGAGGAACGAAACACATGATGCCATAAGGCGAAAGAATAGCAGGGCATCTCTTCACAGGCTTGTCCCTGATCTATAGCTGAGGGCAAACACTTGTGTGCTTGTGGGAGAGCCTGTGTCTTTCCTGGAAGCGTTTGGGAGTTTTGCTCAGACGCGTGTTTCCTCAAGTTCAAGAATCAAGATCTAGGATACCTGCAGACAGGTTCCTGTTTGTGTGGAGACAGTCTGTTTGAAACTGTGTTCCTCAGCGCCCGCTCTTTCTCCCCGTCGCTCCACACGCCTGGGAGTCCCTTTCTTTCTCTCCACAAGCACGTGTGTTGACTTCGTCGCACATGTGCATCTGCACAAGCGTTGAGCTCAGCAGAGCGTGTCTCTTGACACTTGATGTGCGTTGGCTGTGTCTGCCTGCTCCAGTGAAGAGAGAAACGGGAAATCATCTTGGTAGAGGCAACAAAGCAAAAGCGAGGCAGGATTGACATCTGCTCAACAGAGACGGATTCCCTGCGCTGACACAGTTCACAGTTACACGAGAAGCAATCTGAGCGGTCCGTCGACCGGAGACGTGTTTCCCAAGAGGTCGTTTAGCGAGTGAACAGCAGTGTGCGCGACTTTCAGGAGTGTGCCTGGAAAGTGCCAGAATCACCAGGAGCATCTGTGCAAAAGCTGCTGCCTCTGTGACCGCATTGAGGCACGTTCGCGTGTCTGCGAGTATATAGACGGCTCTTTCGCGTTCACTCCGAGGGAAACGGTCCGCTATTGCTTCTGTGCGCACAGACGCGATTCCCTTGTCTCTTGCGAACACAGGGAACTCTGTGCATCCAAATCTACAGGCTAAGGACGCGTCTGCATATGTTTTGGTGAACAATCGAGTGTGCGTGTTCTGACAGCTGCCTCTATGCAGACGTCTCCACAGAGCCACTTCTGAATGCCCCGCAGCCCAGGACTGAATGGATACACTAACAAGTGCACCGGTGTGAGCAACCACATATGCAGAAGGACGTCTTTCATCTCACAGAAGCGCGAACGTCTTGGCGTTCAAGCACATGGCAGAAACAAGGTGTGAACAGATGAGCTGCTGCTATTTTCTCCGTTCGGCATGCTTCGTTGTAGCTCTCTTGCCGGTCGCCGGCTTAGCGGCTTGCTTTGCGCGACTAGCTCTGGGGAGAGAAGGAGATAGCGCCGGAAACCTCGCCTTTTGCCTTCTTCGGCGCTGGAACCTGGTTGCTGCGCCTTCTCTTTGTCCATGTGCACACACACGATTCCTCAGCGAAAACCATGCAGAAACCTTTCCACGAGCACCCAGGGATGTGCACCCAGCACCACGTGCACGCACACGCAGCTAGAGAAAAGCACCTACCTTTTCACACACTGATGCCTAAGCAAACGCGTGGCCACACACACGCACACATCCGCAAGCGCGCCTACTCCCATCTATTGAGGGAAAGACGGACGAGCTCTTTGGTTGCTCTTCACAGGCTTGTCCCTGATCTATAGCTGAGGGCAAACACTTGTGTGCTTGTGGGAGAGCCTGTGTCTTTCCTGGAAGCGTTTGGGAGTTTTGCTCAGACGCGTGTTTCCTCAAGTTCAAGAATCAAGATCTAGGATACCTGCAGACAGGTGCCTGTTTGTGTGGAGACAGTCTGTTTGAAACTGTGTTCCTCAGCGCCCGCTCTTTCTCCCCGTCGCTCCACACGCCTGGGAGTCCCTTTCTTTCTCTCCACAAGCACGTGTGTTGACTTCGTCGCACATGTGCATCTGCACAAGCGTTGAGCTCAGCAGAGCGTGTCTCTTGACACTTGATGTGCGTTGGCTGTGTCTGCCTGCTCCAGTGAAGAGAGAAACGGGAAATCATCTTGGTAGAGGCAACAAAGCAAAAGCGAGGCAGGATTGACATCTGCTCAACAGAGACGGATTCCCTGCGCTGACACAGTTCACAGTTACACGAGAAGCAATCTGAGCGGTCCGTCGACCGGAGACGTGTTTCCCAAGAGGTCGTTTAGCGAGTGAACAGCAGTGTGCGCGACTTTCAGGAGTGTGCCTGGAAAGTGCCAGAATCACCAGGAGCATCTGTGCAAAAGCTGCTGCCTCTGTGACCGCATTGAGGCACGTTTGCGTGTCTGCGAGTATATAGACGGCTCTTTCGCGTTCACTCCGAGGGAAACGGTCCGCTATTGCTTCTGTGCGCACAGACGCGATTCCCTTGTCTCTTGCGAACACAGGGAACTCTGTGCATCCAAATCTACAGGCTAAGGACGCGTCTGCATATGTTTTGGTGAACAATCGAGTGTGCGTGTTCTGACAGCTGCCTCTATGCAGACGTCTCCACAGAGCCACTTCTGAATGCCCCGCAGCCCAGGACTGAATGGATACACTAACAAGTGCACCGGTGTGAGCAACCACATATGCAGAAGGACGTCTTTCATCTCACAGAAGCGCGAACGTCTTGGCGTTCAAGCACATGGCAGAAACAAGGTGTGAACAGATGAGCTGCTGCTATTTTCTCCGTTCGGCATGCTTCGTTGTAGCTCTCTTGCCGGTCGCCGGCTTAGCGGCTTGCTTTGCGCGACTAGCTCTGGGGAGAGAAGGAGATAGCGCCGGAAACCTCGCCTTTTGCCTTCTTCGGCGCTGGAACCTGGTTGCTGCGCCTTCTCTTTGTCCATGTGCACACACACGATTCCTCAGCGAAAACCATGCAGAAACCTTTCCACGAGCACCCAGGGATGTGCACCCAGCACCACGTGCACGCACACGCAGCTAGAGAAAAGCACCTACCTTTTCACACACTGAAGCCTAAGCAAACGCGTGGCCACACACACGCACACATCCGCAAGCGCGCCTACTCCCATCTATTGAGGGAAAGACGGACGAGCAACGTCCTGACAGGCTTGAGGGGAAAAACGTCCGTTGACGGTTGGCGTACTGCACGCCCGCCTACGGGGCTGCAGGGGAATCCACATTTGGAAGGTACCTGAAGATGTGTGCCTGTTCTTGGAGCTCCGCTAGTAGGGTAGCAAAGACACTCGTAGGCAGTACTGAATGCTGCTCCGTGCTACTTCTCCTCCGCTGGCAAATGCTTCACAGTCGCCCGAGGAAAGACGTTTAACAATCGATCTCCAAGAGGAACGAAACACATGATGCCATAAGGCGAAAGAATAGCAGGGCATCTCTTCACAGGCTTGTCCCTGATCTATAGCTGAGGGCAAACACTTGTGTGCTTGTGGGAGAGCCTGTGTCTTTCCTGGAAGCGTTTGGGAGTTTTGCTCAGACGCGTGTTTCCTCAAGTTCAAGAATCAAGATCTAGGATACCTGCAGACAGGTTCCTGTTTGTGTGGAGACAGTCTGTTTGAAACTGTGTTCCTCAGCGCCCGCTCTTTCTCCCCGTCGCTCCACACGCCTGGGAGTCCCTTTCTTTCTCTCCACAAGCACGTGTGTTGACTTCGTCGCACATGTGCATCTGCACAAGCGTTGAGCTCAGCAGAGCGTGTCTCTTGACACTTGATGTGCGTTGGCTGTGTCTGCCTGCTCCAGTGAAGAGAGAAACGGGAAATCATCTTGGTAGAGGCAACAAAGCAAAAGCGAGGCAGGATTGACATCTGCTCAACAGAGACGGATTCCCTGCGCTGACACAGTTCACAGTTACACGAGAAGCAATCTGAGCGGTCCGTCGACCGGAGACGTGTTTCCCAAGAGGTCGTTTAGCGAGTGAACAGCAGTGTGCGCGACTTTCAGGAGTGTGCCTGGAAAGTGCCAGAATCACCAGGAGCATCTGTGCAAAAGCTGCTGCCTCTGTGACCGCATTGAGGCACGTTCGCGTGTCTGCGAGTATATAGACGGCTCTTTCGCGTTCACTCCGAGGGAAACGGTCCGCTATTGCTTCTGTGCGCACAGACGCGATTCCCTTGTCTCTTGCGAACACAGGGAACTCTGTGCATCCAAATCTACAGGCTAAGGACGCGTCTGCATATGTTTTGGTGAACAATCGAGTGTGCGTGTTCTGACAGCTGCCTCTATGCAGACGTCTCCACAGAGCCACTTCTGAATGCCCCGCAGCCCAGGACTGAATGGATACACTAACAAGTGCACCGGTGTGAGCAACCACATATGCAGAAGGACGTCTTTCATCTCACAGAAGCGCGAACGTCTTGGCGTTCAAGCACATGGCAGAAACAAGGTGTGAACAGATGAGCTGCTGCTATTTTCTCCGTTCGGCATGCTTCGTTGTAGCTCTCTTGCCGGTCGCCGGCTTAGCGGCTTGCTTTGCGCGACTAGCTCTGGGGAGAGAAGGAGATAGCGCCGGAAACCTCGCCTTTTGCCTTCTTCGGCGCTGGAACCTGGTTGCTGCGCCTTCTCTTTGTCCATGTGCACACACACGATTCCTCAGCGAAAACCATGCAGAAACCTTTCCACGAGCACCCAGGGATGTGCACCCAGCACCACGTGCACGCACACGCAGCTAGAGAAAAGCACCTACCTTTTCACACACTGATGCCTAAGCAAACGCGTGGCCACACACACGCACACATCCGCAAGCGCGCCTACTCCCATCTATTGAGGGAAAGACGGACGAGCTCTTTGGTTGCTCTTCACAGGCTTGTCCCTGATCTATAGCTGAGGGCAAACACTTGTGTGCTTGTGGGAGAGCCTGTGTCTTTCCTGGAAGCGTTTGGGAGTTTTGCTCAGACGCGTGTTTCCTCAAGTTCAAGAATCAAGATCTAGGATACCTGCAGACAGGTGCCTGTTTGTGTGGAGACAGTCTGTTTGAAACTGTGTTCCTCAGCGCCCGCTCTTTCTCCCCGTCGCTCCACACGCCTGGGAGTCCCTTTCTTTCTCTCCACAAGCACGTGTGTTGACTTCGTCGCACATGTGCATCTGCACAAGCGTTGAGCTCAGCAGAGCGTGTCTCTTGACACTTGATGTGCGTTGGCTGTGTCTGCCTGCTCCAGTGAAGAGAGAAACGGGAAATCATCTTGGTAGAGGCAACAAAGCAAAAGCGAGGCAGGATTGACATCTGCTCAACAGAGACGGATTCCCTGCGCTGACACAGTTCACAGTTACACGAGAAGCAATCTGAGCGGTCCGTCGACCGGAGACGTGTTTCCCAAGAGGTCGTTTAGCGAGTGAACAGCAGTGTGCGCGACTTTCAGGAGTGTGCCTGGAAAGTGCCAGAATCACCAGGAGCATCTGTGCAAAAGCTGCTGCCTCTGTGACCGCATTGAGGCACGTTTGCGTGTCTGCGAGTATATAGACGGCTCTTTCGCGTTCACTCCGAGGGAAACGGTCCGCTATTGCTTCTGTGCGCACAGACGCGATTCCCTTGTCTCTTGCGAACACAGGGAACTCTGTGCATCCAAATCTACAGGCTAAGGACGCGTCTGCATATGTTTTGGTGAACAATCGAGTGTGCGTGTTCTGACAGCTGCCTCTATGCAGACGTCTCCACAGAGCCACTTCTGAATGCCCCGCAGCCCAGGACTGAATGGATACACTAACAAGTGCACCGGTGTGAGCAACCACATATGCAGAAGGACGTCTTTCATCTCACAGAAGCGCGAACGTCTTGGCGTTCAAGCACATGGCAGAAACAAGGTGTGAACAGATGAGCTGCTGCTATTTTCTCCGTTCGGCATGCTTCGTTGTAGCTCTCTTGCCGGTCGCCGGCTTAGCGGCTTGCTTTGCGCGACTAGCTCTGGGGAGAGAAGGAGATAGCGCCGGAAACCTCGCCTTTTGCCTTCTTCGGCGCTGGAACCTGGTTGCTGCGCCTTCTCTTTGTCCATGTGCACACACACGATTCCTCAGCGAAAACCATGCAGAAACCTTTCCACGAGCACCCAGGGATGTGCACCCAGCACCACGTGCACGCACACGCAGCTAGAGAAAAGCACCTACCTTTTCACACACTGAAGCCTAAGCAAACGCGTGGCCACACACACGCACACATCCGCAAGCGCGCCTACTCCCATCTATTGAGGGAAAGACGGACGAGCAACGTCCTGACAGGCTTGAGGGGAAAAACGTCCGTTGACGGTTGGCGTACTGCACGCCCGCCTACGGGGCTGCAGGGGAATCCACATTTGGAAGGTACCTGAAGATGTGTGCCTGTTCTTGGAGCTCCGCTAGTAGGGTAGCAAAGACACTCGTAGGCAGTACTGAATGCTGCTCCGTGCTACTTCTCCTCCGCTGGCAAATGCTTCACAGTCGCCCGAGGAAAGACGTTTAACAATCGATCTCCAAGAGGAACGAAACACATGATGCCATAAGGCGAAAGAATAGCAGGGCATCTCTTCACAGGCTTGTCCCTGATCTATAGCTGAGGGCAAACACTTGTGTGCTTGTGGGAGAGCCTGTGTCTTTCCTGGAAGCGTTTGGGAGTTTTGCTCAGACGCGTGTTTCCTCAAGTTCAAGAATCAAGATCTAGGATACCTGCAGACAGGTTCCTGTTTGTGTGGAGACAGTCTGTTTGAAACTGTGTTCCTCAGCGCCCGCTCTTTCTCCCCGTCGCTCCACACGCCTGGGAGTCCCTTTCTTTCTCTCCACAAGCACGTGTGTTGACTTCGTCGCACATGTGCATCTGCACAAGCGTTGAGCTCAGCAGAGCGTGTCTCTTGACACTTGATGTGCGTTGGCTGTGTCTGCCTGCTCCAGTGAAGAGAGAAACGGGAAATCATCTTGGTAGAGGCAACAAAGCAAAAGCGAGGCAGGATTGACATCTGCTCAACAGAGACGGATTCCCTGCGCTGACACAGTTCACAGTTACACGAGAAGCAATCTGAGCGGTCCGTCGACCGGAGACGTGTTTCCCAAGAGGTCGTTTAGCGAGTGAACAGCAGTGTGCGCGACTTTCAGGAGTGTGCCTGGAAAGTGCCAGAATCACCAGGAGCATCTGTGCAAAAGCTGCTGCCTCTGTGACCGCATTGAGGCACGTTCGCGTGTCTGCGAGTATATAGACGGCTCTTTCGCGTTCACTCCGAGGGAAACGGTCCGCTATTGCTTCTGTGCGCACAGACGCGATTCCCTTGTCTCTTGCGAACACAGGGAACTCTGTGCATCCAAATCTACAGGCTAAGGACGCGTCTGCATATGTTTTGGTGAACAATCGAGTGTGCGTGTTCTGACAGCTGCCTCTATGCAGACGTCTCCACAGAGCCACTTCTGAATGCCCCGCAGCCCAGGACTGAATGGATACACTAACAAGTGCACCGGTGTGAGCAACCACATATGCAGAAGGACGTCTTTCATCTCACAGAAGCGCGAACGTCTTGGCGTTCAAGCACATGGCAGAAACAAGGTGTGAACAGATGAGCTGCTGCTATTTTCTCCGTTCGGCATGCTTCGTTGTAGCTCTCTTGCCGGTCGCCGGCTTAGCGGCTTGCTTTGCGCGACTAGCTCTGGGGAGAGAAGGAGATAGCGCCGGAAACCTCGCCTTTTGCCTTCTTCGGCGCTGGAACCTGGTTGCTGCGCCTTCTCTTTGTCCATGTGCACACACACGATTCCTCAGCGAAAACCATGCAGAAACCTTTCCACGAGCACCCAGGGATGTGCACCCAGCACCACGTGCACGCACACGCAGCTAGAGAAAAGCACCTACCTTTTCACACACTGATGCCTAAGCAAACGCGTGGCCACACACACGCACACATCCGCAAGCGCGCCTACTCCCATCTATTGAGGGAAAGACGGACGAGCTCTTTGGTTGCTCTTCACAGGCTTGTCCCTGATCTATAGCTGAGGGCAAACACTTGTGTGCTTGTGGGAGAGCCTGTGTCTTTCCTGGAAGCGTTTGGGAGTTTTGCTCAGACGCGTGTTTCCTCAAGTTCAAGAATCAAGATCTAGGATACCTGCAGACAGGTGCCTGTTTGTGTGGAGACAGTCTGTTTGAAACTGTGTTCCTCAGCGCCCGCTCTTTCTCCCCGTCGCTCCACACGCCTGGGAGTCCCTTTCTTTCTCTCCACAAGCACGTGTGTTGACTTCGTCGCACATGTGCATCTGCACAAGCGTTGAGCTCAGCAGAGCGTGTCTCTTGACACTTGATGTGCGTTGGCTGTGTCTGCCTGCTCCAGTGAAGAGAGAAACGGGAAATCATCTTGGTAGAGGCAACAAAGCAAAAGCGAGGCAGGATTGACATCTGCTCAACAGAGACGGATTCCCTGCGCTGACACAGTTCACAGTTACACGAGAAGCAATCTGAGCGGTCCGTCGACCGGAGACGTGTTTCCCAAGAGGTCGTTTAGCGAGTGAACAGCAGTGTGCGCGACTTTCAGGAGTGTGCCTGGAAAGTGCCAGAATCACCAGGAGCATCTGTGCAAAAGCTGCTGCCTCTGTGACCGCATTGAGGCACGTTCGCGTGTCTGCGAGTATATAGACGGCTCTTTCGCGTTCACTCCGAGGGAAACGGTCCGCTATTGCTTCTGTGCGCACAGACGCGATTCCCTTGTCTCTTGCGAACACAGGGAACTCTGTGCATCCAAATCTACAGGCTAAGGACGCGTCTGCATATGTTTTGGTGAACAATCGAGTGTGCGTGTTCTGACAGCTGCCTCTATGCAGACGTCTCCACAGAGCCACTTCTGAATGCCCCGCAGCCCAGGACTGAATGGATACACTAACAAGTGCACCGGTGTGAGCAACCACATATGCAGAAGGACGTCTTTCATCTCACAGAAGCGCGAACGTCTTGGCGTTCAAGCACATGGCAGAAACAAGGTGTGAACAGATGAGCTGCTGCTATTTTCTCCGTTCGGCATGCTTCGTTGTAGCTCTCTTGCCGGTCGCCGGCTTAGCGGCTTGCTTTGCGCGACTAGCTCTGGGGAGAGAAGGAGATAGCGCCGGAAACCTCGCCTTTTGCCTTCTTCGGCGCTGGAACCTGGTTGCTGCGCCTTCTCTTTGTCCATGTGCACACACACGATTCCTCAGCGAAAACCATGCAGAAACCTTTCCACGAGCACCCAGGGATGTGCACCCAGCACCACGTGCACGCACACGCAGCTAGAGAAAAGCACCTACCTTTTCACACACTGAAGCCTAAGCAAACGCGTGGCCACACACACGCACACATCCGCAAGCGCGCCTACTCCCATCTATTGAGGGAAAGACGGACGAGCAACGTCCTGACAGGCTTGAGGGGAAAAACGTCCGTTGACGGTTGGCGTACTGCACGCCCGCCTACGGGGCTGCAGGGGAATCCACATTTGGAAGGTACCTGAAGATGTGTGCCTGTTCTTGGAGCTCCGCTAGTAGGGTAGCAAAGACACTCGTAGGCAGTACTGAATGCTGCTCCGTGCTACTTCTCCTCCGCTGGCAAATGCTTCACAGTCGCCCGAGGAAAGACGTTTAACAATCGATCTCCAAGAGGAACGAAACACATGATGCCATAAGGCGAAAGAATAGCAGGGCATCTCTTCACAGGCTTGTCCCTGATCTATAGCTGAGGGCAAACACTTGTGTGCTTGTGGGAGAGCCTGTGTCTTTCCTGGAAGCGTTTGGGAGTTTTGCTCAGACGCGTGTTTCCTCAAGTTCAAGAATCAAGATCTAGGATACCTGCAGACAGGTGCCTGTTTGTGTGGAGACAGTCTGTTTGAAACTGTGTTCCTCAGCGCCCGCTCTTTCTCCCCGTCGCTCCACACGCCTGGGAGTCCCTTTCTTTCTCTCCACAAGCACGTGTGTTGACTTCGTCGCACATGTGCATCTGCACAAGCGTTGAGCTCAGCAGAGCGTGTCTCTTGACACTTGATGTGCGTTGGCTGTGTCTGCCTGCTCCAGTGAAGAGAGAAACGGGAAATCATCTTGGTAGAGGCAACAAAGCAAAAGCGAGGCAGGATTGACATCTGCTCAACAGAGACGGATTCCCTGCGCTGACACAGTTCACAGTTACACGAGAAGCAATCTGAGCGGTCCGTCGACCGGAGACGTGTTTCCCAAGAGGTCGTTTAGCGAGTGAACAGCAGTGTGCGCGACTTTCAGGAGTGTGCCTGGAAAGTGCCAGAATCACCAGGAGCATCTGTGCAAAAGCTGCTGCCTCTGTGACCGCATTGAGGCACGTTCGCGTGTCTGCGAGTATATAGACGGCTCTTTCGCGTTCACTCCGAGGGAAACGGTCCGCTATTGCTTCTGTGCGCACAGACGCGATTCCCTTGTCTCTTGCGAACACAGGGAACTCTGTGCATCCAAATCTACAGGCTAAGGACGCGTCTGCATATGTTTTGGTGAACAATCGAGTGTGCGTGTTCTGACAGCTGCCTCTATGCAGACGTCTCCACAGAGCCACTTCTGAATGCCCCGCAGCCCAGGACTGAATGGATACACTAACAAGTGCACCGGTGTGAGCAACCACATATGCAGAAGGACGTCTTTCATCTCACAGAAGCGCGAACGTCTTGGCGTTCAAGCACATGGCAGAAACAAGGTGTGAACAGATGAGCTGCTGCTATTTTCTCCGTTCGGCATGCTTCGTTGTAGCTCTCTTGCCGGTCGCCGGCTTAGCGGCTTGCTTTGCGCGACTAGCTCTGGGGAGAGAAGGAGATAGCGCCGGAAACCTCGCCTTTTGCCTTCTTCGGCGCTGGAACCTGGTTGCTGCGCCTTCTCTTTGTCCATGTGCACACACACGATTCCTCAGCGAAAACCATGCAGAAACCTTTCCACGAGCACCCAGGGATGTGCACCCAGCACCACGTGCACGCACACGCAGCTAGAGAAAAGCACCTACCTTTTCACACACTGATGCCTAAGCAAACGCGTGGCCACACACACGCACACATCCGCAAGCGCGCCTACTCCCATCTATTGAGGGAAAGACGGACGAGCTCTTTGGTTGCTCTTCACAGGCTTGTCCCTGATCTATAGCTGAGGGCAAACACTTGTGTGCTTGTGGGAGAGCCTGTGTCTTTCCTGGAAGCGTTTGGGAGTTTTGCTCAGACGCGTGTTTCCTCAAGTTCAAGAATCAAGATCTAGGATACCTGCAGACAGGTGCCTGTTTGTGTGGAGACAGTCTGTTTGAAACTGTGTTCCTCAGCGCCCGCTCTTTCTCCCCGTCGCTCCACACGCCTGGGAGTCCCTTTCTTTCTCTCCACAAGCACGTGTGTTGACTTCGTCGCACATGTGCATCTGCACAAGCGTTGAGCTCAGCAGAGCGTGTCTCTTGACACTTGATGTGCGTTGGCTGTGTCTGCCTGCTCCAGTGAAGAGAGAAACGGGAAATCATCTTGGTAGAGGCAACAAAGCAAAAGCGAGGCAGGATTGACATCTGCTCAACAGAGACGGATTCCCTGCGCTGACACAGTTCACAGTTACACGAGAAGCAATCTGAGCGGTCCGTCGACCGGAGACGTGTTTCCCAAGAGGTCGTTTAGCGAGTGAACAGCAGTGTGCGCGACTTTCAGGAGTGTGCCTGGAAAGTGCCAGAATCACCAGGAGCATCTGTGCAAAAGCTGCTGCCTCTGTGACCGCATTGAGGCACGTTCGCGTGTCTGCGAGTATATAGACGGCTCTTTCGCGTTCACTCCGAGGGAAACGGTCCGCTATTGCTTCTGTGCGCACAGACGCGATTCCCTTGTCTCTTGCGAACACAGGGAACTCTGTGCATCCAAATCTACAGGCTAAGGACGCGTCTGCATATGTTTTGGTGAACAATCGAGTGTGCGTGTTCTGACAGCTGCCTCTATGCAGACGTCTCCACAGAGCCACTTCTGAATGCCCCGCAGCCCAGGACTGAATGGATACACTAACAAGTGCACCGGTGTGAGCAACCACATATGCAGAAGGACGTCTTTCATCTCACAGAAGCGCGAACGTCTTGGCGTTCAAGCACATGGCAGAAACAAGGTGTGAACAGATGAGCTGCTGCTATTTTCTCCGTTCGGCATGCTTCGTTGTAGCTCTCTTGCCGGTCGCCGGCTTAGCGGCTTGCTTTGCGCGACTAGCTCTGGGGAGAGAAGGAGATAGCGCCGGAAACCTCGCCTTTTGCCTTCTTCGGCGCTGGAACCTGGTTGCTGCGCCTTCTCTTTGTCCATGTGCACACACACGATTCCTCAGCGAAAACCATGCAGAAACCTTTCCACGAGCACCCAGGGATGTGCACCCAGCACCACGTGCACGCACACGCAGCTAGAGAAAAGCACCTACCTTTTCACACACTGAAGCCTAAGCAAACGCGTGGCCACACACACGCACACATCCGCAAGCGCGCCTACTCCCATCTATTGAGGGAAAGACGGACGAGCAACGTCCTGACAGGCTTGAGGGGAAAAACGTCCGTTGACGGTTGGCGTACTGCACGCCCGCCTACGGGGCTGCAGGGGAATCCACATTTGGAAGGTACCTGAAGATGTGTGCCTGTTCTTGGAGCTCCGCTAGTAGGGTAGCAAAGACACTCGTAGGCAGTACTGAATGCTGCTCCGTGCTACTTCTCCTCCGCTGGCAAATGCTTCACAGTCGCCCGAGGAAAGACGTTTAACAATCGATCTCCAAGAGGAACGAAACACATGATGCCATAAGGCGAAAGAATAGCAGGGCATCTCTTCACAGGCTTGTCCCTGATCTATAGCTGAGGGCAAACACTTGTGTGCTTGTGGGAGAGCCTGTGTCTTTCCTGGAAGCGTTTGGGAGTTTTGCTCAGACGCGTGTTTCCTCAAGTTCAAGAATCAAGATCTAGGATACCTGCAGACAGGTGCCTGTTTGTGTGGAGACAGTCTGTTTGAAACTGTGTTCCTCAGCGCCCGCTCTTTCTCCCCGTCGCTCCACACGCCTGGGAGTCCCTTTCTTTCTCTCCACAAGCACGTGTGTTGACTTCGTCGCACATGTGCATCTGCACAAGCGTTGAGCTCAGCAGAGCGTGTCTCTTGACACTTGATGTGCGTTGGCTGTGTCTGCCTGCTCCAGTGAAGAGAGAAACGGGAAATCATCTTGGTAGAGGCAACAAAGCAAAAGCGAGGCAGGATTGACATCTGCTCAACAGAGACGGATTCCCTGCGCTGACACAGTTCACAGTTACACGAGAAGCAATCTGAGCGGTCCGTCGACCGGAGACGTGTTTCCCAAGAGGTCGTTTAGCGAGTGAACAGCAGTGTGCGCGACTTTCAGGAGTGTGCCTGGAAAGTGCCAGAATCACCAGGAGCATCTGTGCAAAAGCTGCTGCCTCTGTGACCGCATTGAGGCACGTTCGCGTGTCTGCGAGTATATAGACGGCTCTTTCGCGTTCACTCCGAGGGAAACGGTCCGCTATTGCTTCTGTGCGCACAGACGCGATTCCCTTGTCTCTTGCGAACACAGGGAACTCTGTGCATCCAAATCTACAGGCTAAGGACGCGTCTGCATATGTTTTGGTGAACAATCGAGTGTGCGTGTTCTGACAGCTGCCTCTATGCAGACGTCTCCACAGAGCCACTTCTGAATGCCCCGCAGCCCAGGACTGAATGGATACACTAACAAGTGCACCGGTGTGAGCAACCACATATGCAGAAGGACGTCTTTCATCTCACAGAAGCGCGAACGTCTTGGCGTTCAAGCACATGGCAGAAACAAGGTGTGAACAGATGAGCTGCTGCTATTTTCTCCGTTCGGCATGCTTCGTTGTAGCTCTCTTGCCGGTCGCCGGCTTAGCGGCTTGCTTTGCGCGACTAGCTCTGGGGAGAGAAGGAGATAGCGCCGGAAACCTCGCCTTTTGCCTTCTTCGGCGCTGGAACCTGGTTGCTGCGCCTTCTCTTTGTCCATGTGCACACACACGATTCCTCAGCGAAAACCATGCAGAAACCTTTCCACGAGCACCCAGGGATGTGCACCCAGCACCACGTGCACGCACACGCAGCTAGAGAAAAGCACCTATCTTTTCACACACTGATGCCTAAGCAAACGCGTGGCCACACACACGCACACATCCGCAAGCGCGCCTACTCCCATCTATTGAGGGAAAGACGGACGAGCAACGTCCTGACAGGCTTGAGGGGAAAAACGTCCGTTGACGGTTGGCGTACTGCACGCCCGCCTACGGGGCTGCAGGGGAATCCACATTTGGAAGGTACCTGAAGATGTGTGCCTGTTCTTGGAGCTCCGCTAGTAGGGTAGCAAAGACACTCGTAGGCAGTACTGAATGCTGCTCCGTGCTACTTCTCCTCCGCTGGCAAATGCTTCACAGTCGCCCTAGGAAAGACGTTTAACAATCGATCTCCAAGAGGAACGAAACACATGATGCCATAAGGCGAAAGAATAGCAGGGCATCTCTTCACAGGCTTGTCCCTGATCTATAGCTGAGGGCAAACACTTGTGTGCTTGTGGGAGAGCCTGTGTCTTTCCTGGAAGCGTTTGGGAGTTTTGCTCAGACGCGTGTTTCCTCAAGTTCAAGAATCAAGATCTAGGATACCTGCAGACAGGTGCCTGTTTGTGTGGAGACAGTCTGTTTGAAACTGTGTTCCTCAGCGCCCGCTCTTTCTCCCCGTCGCTCCACACGCCTGGGAGTCCCTTTCTTTCTCTCCACAAGCACGTGTGTTGACTTCGTCGCACATGTGCATCTGCACAAGCGTTGAGCTCAGCAGAGCGTGTCTCTTGACACTTGATGTGCGTTGGCTGTGTCTGCCTGCTCCAGTGAAGAGAGAAACGGGAAATCATCTTGGTAGAGGCAACAAAGCAAAAGCGAGGCAGGATTGACATCTGCTCAACAGAGACGGATTCCCTGCGCTGACACAGTTCACAGTTACACGAGAAGCAATCTGAGCGGTCCGTCGACCGGAGACGTGTTTCCCAAGAGGTCGTTTAGCGAGTGAACAGCAGTGTGCGCGACTTTCAGGAGTGTGCCTGGAAAGTGCCAGAATCACCAGGAGCATCTGTGCAAAAGCTGCTGCCTCTGTGACCGCATTGAGGCACGTTCGCGTGTCTGCGAGTATATAGACGGCTCTTTCGCGTTCACTCCGAGGGAAACGGTCCGCTATTGCTTCTGTGCGCACAGACGCGATTCCCTTGTCTCTTGCGAACACAGGGAACTCTGTGCATCCAAATCTACAGGCTAAGGACGCGTCTGCATATGTTTTGGTGAACAATCGAGTGTGCGTGTTCTGACAGCTGCCTCTATGCAGACGTCTCCACAGAGCCACTTCTGAATGCCCCGCAGCCCAGGACTGAATGGATACACTAACAAGTGCACCGGTGTGAGCAACCACATATGCAGAAGGACGTCTTTCATCTCACAGAAGCGCGAACGTCTTGGCGTTCAAGCACATGGCAGAAACAAGGTGTGAACAGATGAGCTGCTGCTATTTTCTCCGTTCGGCATGCTTCGTTGTAGCTCTCTTGCCGGTCGCCGGCTTAGCGGCTTGCTTTGCGCGACTAGCTCTGGGGAGAGAAGGAGATAGCGCCGGAAACCTCGCCTTTTGCCTTCTTCGGCGCTGGAACCTGGTTGCTGCGCCTTCTCTTTGTCCATGTGCACACACACGATTCCTCAGCGAAAACCATGCAGAAACCTTTCCACGAGCACCCAGGGATGTGCACCCAGCACCACGTGCACGCACACGCAGCTAGAGAAAAGCACCTACCTTTTCACACACTGATGCCTAAGCAAACGCGTGGCCACACACACGCACACATCCGCAAGCGCGCCTACTCCCATCTATTGAGGGAAAGACGGACGAGCAACGTCCTGACAGGCTTGAGGGGAAAAACGTCCGTTGACGGTTGGCGTACTGCACGCCCGCCTACGGGGCTGCAGGGGAATCCACATTTGGAAGGTACCTGAAGATGTGTGCCTGTTCTTGGAGCTCCGCTAGTAGGGTAGCAAAGACACTCGTAGGCAGTACTGAATGCTGCTCCGTGCTACTTCTCCTCCGCTGGCAAATGCTTCACAGTCGCCCTAGGAAAGACGTTTAACAATCGATCTCCAAGAGGAACGAAACACATGATGCCATAAGGCGAAAGAATAGCAGGGCATCTCTTCACAGGCTTGTCCCTGATCTATAGCTGAGGGCAAACACTTGTGTGCTTGTGGGAGAGCCTGTGTCTTTCCTGGAAGCGTTCGGGAGTTTTGCTCAGGCGCGTGTTTCCTCAAGTTCAAGAATCAAGATCTAGGATACCTGCAGACAGGTGCCTGTTTGTGTGGAGACAGTCTGTTTGAAACTGTGTTCCTCAGCGCCCGCTCTTTCTCCCCGTCGCTCCACACGCCTGGGAGTCCCTTTCTTTCTCTCCACAAGCACGTGTGTTGACTTCGTCGCACATGTGCATCTGCACAAGCGTTGAGCTCAGCAGAGCGTGTCTCTTGACACTTGATGTGCGTTGGCTGTGTCTGCCTGCTCCAGTGAAGAGAGAAACGGGAAATCATCTTGGTAGAGGCAACAAAGCAAAAGCGAGGCAGGATCGACATCTGCTCAACAGAGACGGATTCCCTGCGCTGACACAGTTCACAGTTACACGAGAAGCAATCTGAGCGGTCCGTCGACCGGAGACGTGTTTCCCAAGAGGTCGTTTAGCGAGTGAACAGCAGTGTGCGCGACTTTCAGGAGTGTGCCTGGAAAGTGCCAGAATCACCAGGAGCATCTGTGCAAAAGCTGCTGCCTCTGTGACCGCATTGAGGCACGTTCGCGTGTCTGCGAGTATATAGACGGCTCTTTCGCGTTCACTCCGAGGGAAACGGTCCGCTATTGCTTCTGTGCGTACAGACGCGATTCCCTTGTCTCTTGCGAACACAGGGAACTCTGTGCATCCAAATCTACAGGCTAAGGACGCGTCTGCATATGTTTTGGTGAACAATCGAGTGTGCGTGTTCTGACAGCTGCCTCTATGCAGACGTCTCCACAGAGCCACTTCTGAATGCCCCGCAGCCCAGGACTGAATGGATACACTAACAAGTGCACCGGTGTGAGCAACCACATATGCAGAAGGACGTCTTTCATCTCACAGAAGCGCGAACGTCTTGGCGTTCAAGCACATGGCAGAAACAAGGTGTGAACAGATGAGCTGCTGCTATTTTCTCCGTTCGGCATGCTTCGTTGTAGCTCTCTTGCCGGTCGCCGGCTTAGCGGCTTGCTTTGCGCGACTAGCTCTGGGGAGAGAAGGAGATAGCGCCGGAAACCTCGCCTTTTGCCTTCTTCGGCGCTGGAACCTGGTTGCTGCGCCTTCTCTTTGTCCATGTGCACACACACGATTCCTCAGCGAAAACCATGCAGAAACCTTTCCACGAGCACCCAGGGATGTGCACCCAGCACCACGTGCACGCACACGCAGCTAGAGAAAAGCACCTACCTTTTCACACACTGAAGCCTAAGCAAACGCGTGGCCACACACACGCACACATCCGCAAGCGCGCCTACTCCCATCTATTGAGGGAAAGACGGACGAGCTCTTTGGTTGCTCTTCACAGGCTTGTCCCTGATCTATAGCTGAGGGCAAACACTTGTGTGCTTGTGGGAGAGCCTGCGTCTTTCCTGGAAGCGTTTGGGAGTTTTGCTCAGACGCGTGTTTCCTCAAGTTCAAGAATCAAGATCTAGGATACCTGCAGACAGGTGCCTGTTTGTGTGGAGACAGTCTGTTTGAAACTGTGTTCCTCAGCGCCCGCTCTTTCTCCCCGTCGCTCCACACGCCTGGGAGTCCCTTTCTTTCTCTCCACAAGCACGTGTGTTGACTTCGTCGCACATGTGCATCTGCACAAGCGTTGAGCTCAGCAGAGCGTGTCTCTTGACACTTGATGTGCGTTGGCTGTGTCTGCCTGCTCCAGTGAAGAGAGAAACGGGAAATCATCTTGGTAGAGGCAACAAAGCAAAAGCGAGGCAGGATTGACATCTGCTCAACAGAGACGGATTCCCTGCGCTGACACAGTTCACAGTTACACGAGAAGCAATCTGAGCGGTCCTTCGACCGGAGACGTGTTTCCCAAGAGGTCGTTTAGCGAGTGAACAGCAGTGTGCGCGACTTTCAGGAGTGTGCCTGGAAAGTGCCAGAATCACCAGGAGCATCTGTGCAAAAGCTGCTGCCTCTGTGACCGCATTGAGGCACGTTCGCGTGTCTGCGAGTATATAGACGGCTCTTTCGCGTTCACTCCGAGGGAAACGGTCCGCTATTGCTTCTGTGCGCACAGACGCGATTCCCTTGTCTCTTGCGAACACAGGGAACTCTGTGCATCCAAATCTACAGGCTAAGGACGCGTCTGCATATGTTTTGGTGAACAATCGAGTGTGCGTGTTCTGACAGCTGCCTCTATGCAGACGTCTCCACAGAGCCACTTCTGAATGCCCCGCAGCCCAGGACTGAATGGATACACTAACAAGTGCACCGGTGTGAGCAACCACATATGCAGAAGGACGTCTTTCATCTCACAGAAGCGCGAACGTCTTGGCGTTCAAGCACATGGCAGAAACAAGGTGTGAACAGATGAGCTGCTGCTATTTTCTCCGTTCGGCATGCTTCGTTGTAGCTCTCTTGCCGGTCGCCGGCTTAGCGGCTTGCTTTGCGCGACTAGCTCTGGGGAGAGAAGGAGATAGCGCCGGAAACCTCGCCTTTTGCCTTCTTCGGCGCTGGAACCTGGTTGCTGCGCCTTCTCTTTGTCCATGTGCACACACACGATTCCTCAGCGAAAACCATGCAGAAACCTTTCCACGAGCACCCAGGGATGTGCACCCAGCACCACGTGCACGCACACGCAGCTAGAGAAAAGCACCTACCTTTTCACACACTGATGCCTAAGCAAACGCGTGGCCACACACACGCACACATCCGCAAGCGCGCCTACTCCCATCTATTGAGAGAAAGACGGACGAGCTCTTTGGTTGCTCTTCACAGGCTTGTCCCTGATCTATAGCTGAGGGCAAACACTTGTGTGCTTGTGGGAGAGCCTGTGTCTTTCCTGGAAGCGTTTGGGAGTTTTGCTCAGACGCGTGTTTCCTCAAGTTCAAGAATCAAGATCTAGGATACCTGCAGACAGGTGCCTGTTTGTGTGGAGACAGTCTGTTTGAAACTGTGTTCCTCAGCGCCCGCTCTTTCTCCCCGTCGCTCCACACGCCTGGGAGTCCCTTTCTTTCTCTCCACAAGCACGTGTGTTGACTTCGTCGCACATGTGCATCTGCACAAGCGTTGAGCTCAGCAGAGCGTGTCTCTTGACACTTGATGTGCGTTGGCTGTGTCTGCCTGCTCCAGTGAAGAGAGAAACGGGAAATCATCCTGGTAGAGGCAACAAAGCAAAAGCGAGGCAGGATTGACATCTGCTCAACAGAGACGGATTCCCTGCGCTGACACAGTTCACAGTTACACGAGAAGCAATCTGAGCGGTCCGTCGACCGGAGACGTGTTTCCCAAGAGGTCGTTTAGCGAGTGAACAGCAGTGTGCGCGACTTTCAGGAGTGTGCCTGGAAAGTGCCAGAATCACCAGGAGCATCTGTGCAAAAGCTGCTGCCTCTGTGACCGCATTGAGGCACGTTCGCGTGTCTGCGAGTATATAGACGGCTCTTTCGCGTTCACTCCGAGGGAAACGGTCCGCTATTGCTTCTGTGCGCACAGACGCGATTCCCTTGTCTCTTGCGAACACAGGGAACTCTGTGCATCCAAATCTACAGGCTAAGGACGCGTCTGCATATGTTTTGGTGAACAATCGAGTGTGCGTGTTCTGACAGCTGCCTCTATGCAGACGTCTCCACAGAGCCACTTCTGAATGCCCCGCAGCCCAGGACTGAATGGATACACTAACAAGTGCACCGGTGTGAGCAACCACATATGCAGAAGGACGTCTTTCATCTCACAGAAGCGCGAACGTCTTGGCGTTCAAGCACATGGCAGAAACAAGGTGTGAACAGATGAGCTGCTGCTATTTTCTCCGTTCGGCATGCTTCGTTGTAGCTCTCTTGCCGGTCGCCGGCTTAGCGGCTTGCTTTGCGCGACTAGCTCTGGGGAGAGAAGGAGATAGCGCCGGAAACCTCGCCTTTTGCCTTCTTCGGCGCTGGAACCTGGTTGCTGCGCCTTCTCTTTGTCCATGTGCACACACACGATTCCTCAGCGAAAACCATGCAGAAACCTTTCCACGAGCACCCAGGGATGTGCACCCAGCACCACGTGCACGCACACGCAGCTAGAGAAAAGCACCTACCTTTTCACACACTGATGCCTAAGCAAACGCGTGGCCACACACACGCACACATCCGCAAGCGCGCCTACTCCCATCTATTGAGGGAAAGACGGACGAGCAACGTCCTGACAGGCTTGAGGGGAAAAACGTCCGTTGACGGTTGGCGTACTGCACGCCCGCCTACGGGGCTGCAGGGGAATCCACATTTGGAAGGTACCTGAAGATGTGTGCCTGTTCTTGGAGCTCCGCTAGTAGGGTAGCAAAGACACTCGTAGGCAGTACTGAATGCTGCTCCGTGCTACTTCTCCTCCGCTGGCAAATGCTTCACAGTCGCCCTAGGAAAGACGTTTAACAATCGATCTCCAAGAGGAACGAAACACATGATGCCGTAAGGCGAAAGAATAGCAGGGCATCTCTTCACAGGCTTGTCCCTGATCTATAGCTGAGGGCAAACACTTGTGTGCTTGTGGGAGAGCCTGTGTCTTTCCTGGAAGCGTTTGGGAGTTTTGCTCAGACGCGTGTTTCCTCAAGTTCAAGAATCAAGATCTAGGATACCTGCAGACAGGTGCCTGTTTGTGTGGAGACAGTCTGTTTGAAACTGTGTTCCTCAGCGCCCGCTCTTTCTCCCCGTCGCTCCACACGCCTGGGAGTCCCTTTCTTTCTCTCCACAAGCACGTGTGTTGACTTCGTCGCACATGTGCATCTGCACAAGCGTTGAGCTCAGCAGAGCGTGTCTCTTGACACTTGATGTGCGTTGGCTGTGTCTGCCTGCTCCAGTGAAGAGAGAAACGGGAAATCATCTTGGTAGAGGCAACAAAGCAAAAGCGAGGCAGGATTGACATCTGCTCAACAGAGACGGATTCCCTGCGCTGACACAGTTCACAGTTACACGAGAAGCAATCTGAGCGGTCCGTCGACCGGAGACGTGTTTCCCAAGAGGTCGTTTAGCGAGTGAACAGCAGTGTGCGCGACTTTCAGGAGTGTGCCTGGAAAGTGCCAGAATCACCAGGAGCATCTGTGCAAAAGCTGCTGCCTCTGTGACCGCATTGAGGCACGTTCGCGTGTCTGCGAGTATATAGACGGCTCTTTCGCGTTCACTCCGAGGGAAACGGTCCGCTATTGCTTCTGTGCGCACAGACGCGATTCCCTTGTCTCTTGCGAACACAGGGAACTCTGTGCATCCAAATCTACAGGCTAAGGACGCGTCTGCATATGTTTTGGTGAACAATCGAGTGTGCGTGTTCTGACAGCTGCCTCTATGCAGACGTCTCCACAGAGCCACTTCTGAATGCCCCGCAGCCCAGGACTGAATGGATACACTAACAAGTGCACCGGTGTGAGCAACCACATATGCAGAAGGACGTCTTTCATCTCACAGAAGCGCGAACGTCTTGGCGTTCAAGCACATGGCAGAAACAAGGTGTGAACAGATGAGCTGCTGCTATTTTCTCCGTTCGGCATGCTTCGTTGTAGCTCTCTTGCCGGTCGCCGGCTTAGCGGCTTGCTTTGCGCGACTAGCTCTGGGGAGAGAAGGAGATAGCGCCGGAAACCTCGCCTTTTGCCTTCTTCGGCGCTGGAACCTGGTTGCTGCGCCTTCTCTTTGTCCATGTGCACACACACGATTCCTCAGCGAAAACCATGCAGAAACCTTTCCACGAGCACCCAGGGATGTGCACCCAGCACCACGTGCACGCACACGCAGCTAGAGAAAAGCACCTACCTTTTCACACACTGATGCCTAAGCAAACGCGTGGCCACACACACGCACACATCCGCAAGCGCGCCTACTCCCATCTATTGAGGGAAAGACGGACGAGCTCTTTGGTTGCTCTTCACAGGCTTGTCCCTGATCTATAGCTGAGGGCAAACACTTGTGTGCTTGTGGGAGAGCCTGTGTCTTTCCTGGAAGCGTTTGGGAGTTTTGCTCAGACGCGTGTTTCCTCAAGTTCAAGAATCAAGATCTAGGATACCTGCAGACAGGTGCCTGTTTGTGTGGAGACAGTCTGTTTGAAACTGTGTTCCTCAGCGCCCGCTCTTTCTCCCCGTCGCTCCACACGCCTGGGAGTCCCTTTCTTTCTCTCCACAAGCACGTGTGTTGACTTCGTCGCACATGTGCATCTGCACAAGCGTTGAGCTCAGCAGAGCGTGTCTCTTGACACTTGATGTGCGTTGGCTGTGTCTGCCTGCTCCAGTGAAGAGAGAAACGGGAAATCATCTTGGTAGAGGCAACAAAGCAAAAGCGAGGCAGGATTGACATCTGCTCAACAGAGACGGATTCCCTGCGCTGACACAGTTCACAGTTACACGAGAAGCAATCTGAGCGGTCCGTCGACCGGAGACGTGTTTCCCAAGAGGTCGTTTAGCGAGTGAACAGCAGTGTGCGCGACTTTCAGGAGTGTGCCTGGAAAGTGCCAGAATCACCAGGAGCATCTGTGCAAAAGCTGCTGCCTCTGTGACCGCATTGAGGCACGTTCGCGTGTCTGCGAGTATATAGACGGCTCTTTCGCGTTCACTCCGAGGGAAACGGTCCGCTATTGCTTCTGTGCGCACAGACGCGATTCCCTTGTCTCTTGCGAACACAGGGAACTCTGTGCATCCAAATCTACAGGCTAAGGACGCGTCTGCATATGTTTTGGTGAACAATCGAGTGTGCGTGTTCTGACAGCTGCCTCTATGCAGACGTCTCCACAGAGCCACTTCTGAATGCCCCGCAGCCCAGGACTGAATGGATACACTAACAAGTGCACCGGTGTGAGCAACCACATATGCAGAAGGACGTCTTTCATCTCACAGAAGCGCGAACGTCTTGGCGTTCAAGCACATGGCAGAAACAAGGTGTGAACAGATGAGCTGCTGCTATTTTCTCCGTTCGGCATGCTTCGTTGTAGCTCTCTTGCCGGTCGCCGGCTTAGCGGCTTGCTTTGCGCGACTAGCTCTGGGGAGAGAAGGAGATAGCGCCGGAAACCTCGCCTTTTGCCTTCTTCGGCGCTGGAACCTGGTTGCTGCGCCTTCTCTTTGTCCATGTGCACACACACGATTCCTCAGCGAAAACCATGCAGAAACCTTTCCACGAGCACCCAGGGATGTGCACCCAGCACCACGTGCACGCACACGCAGCTAGAGAAAAGCACCTACCTTTTCACACACTGATGCCTAAGCAAACGCGTGGCCACACACACGCACACATCCGCAAGCGCGCCTACTCCCATCTATTGAGGGAAAGACGGACGAGCAACGTCCTGACAGGCTTGAGGGGAAAAACGTCCGTTGACGGTTGGCGTACTGCACGCCCGCCTACGGGGCTGCAGGGGAATCCACATTTGGAAGGTACCTGAAGATGTGTGCCTGTTCTTGGAGCTCCGCTAGTAGGGTAGCAAAGACACTCGTAGGCAGTACTGAATGCTGCTCCGTGCTACTTCTCCTCCGCTGGCAAATGCTTCACAGTCGCCCGAGGAAAGACGTTTAACAATCGATCTCCAAGAGGAACGAAACACATGATGCCATAAGGCGAAAGAATAGCAGGGCATCTCTTCACAGGCTTGTCCCTGATCTATAGCTGAGGGCAAACACTTGTGTGCTTGTGGGAGAGCCTGTGTCTTTCCTGGAAGCGTTTGGGAGTTTTGCTCAGACGCGTGTTTCCTCAAGTTCAAGAATCAAGATCTAGGATACCTGCAGACAGGTGCCTGTTTGTGTGGAGACAGTCTGTTTGAAACTGTGTTCCTCAGCGCCCGCTCTTTCTCCCCGTCGCTCCACACGCCTGGGAGTCCCTTTCTTTCTCTCCACAAGCACGTGTGTTGACTTCGTCGCACATGTGCATCTGCACAAGCGTTGAGCTCAGCAGAGCGTGTCTCTTGACACTTGATGTGCGTTGGCTGTGTCTGCCTGCTCCAGTGAAGAGAGAAACGGGAAATCATCTTGGTAGAGGCAACAAAGCAAAAGCGAGGCAGGATTGACATCTGCTCAACAGAGACGGATTCCCTGCGCTGACACAGTTCACAGTTACACGAGAAGCAATCTGAGCGGTCCGTCGACCGGAGACGTGTTTCCCAAGAGGTCGTTTAGCGAGTGAACAGCAGTGTGCGCGACTTTCAGGAGTGTGCCTGGAAAGTGCCAGAATCACCAGGAGCATCTGTGCAAAAGCTGCTGCCTCTGTGACCGCATTGAGGCACGTTCGCGTGTCTGCGAGTATATAGACGGCTCTTTCGCGTTCACTCCGAGGGAAACGGTCCGCTATTGCTTCTGTGCGCACAGACGCGATTCCCTTGTCTCTTGCGAACACAGGGAACTCTGTGCATCCAAATCTACAGGCTAAGGACGCGTCTGCATATGTTTTGGTGAACAATCGAGTGTGCGTGTTCTGACAGCTGCCTCTATGCAGACGTCTCCACAGAGCCACTTCTGAATGCCCCGCAGCCCAGGACTGAATGGATACACTAACAAGTGCACCGGTGTGAGCAACCACATATGCAGAAGGACGTCTTTCATCTCACAGAAGCGCGAACGTCTTGGCGTTCAAGCACATGGCAGAAACAAGGTGTGAACAGATGAGCTGCTGCTATTTTCTCCGTTCGGCATGCTTCGTTGTAGCTCTCTTGCCGGTCGCCGGCTTAGCGGCTTGCTTTGCGCGACTAGCTCTGGGGAGAGAAGGAGATAGCGCCGGAAACCTCGCCTTTTGCCTACTTCGGCGCTGGAACCTGGTTGCTGCGCCTTCTCTTTGTCCATGTGCACACACACGATTCCTCAGCGAAAACCATGCAGAAACCTTTCCACGAGCACCCAGGGATGTGCACCCAGCACCACGTGCACGCACACGCAGCTAGAGAAAAGCACCTACCTTTTCACACACTGATGCCTAAGCAAACGCGTGGCCACACACACGCACACATCCGCAAGCGCGCCTACTCCCATCTATTGAGGGAAAGACGGACGAGCTCTTTGGTTGCTCTTCACAGGCTTGTCCCTGATCTATAGCTGAGGGCAAACACTTGTGTGCTTGTGGGAGAGCCTGTGTCTTTCCTGGAAGCGTTTGGGAGTTTTGCTCAGACGCGTGTTTCCTCAAGTTCAAGAATCAAGATCTAGGATACCTGCAGACAGGTGCCTGTTTGTGTGGAGACAGTCTGTTTGAAACTGTGTTCCTCAGCGCCCGCTCTTTCTCCCCGTCGCTCCACACGCCTGGGAGTCCCTTTCTTTCTCTCCACAAGCACGTGTGTTGACTTCGTCGCACATGTGCATCTGCACAAGCGTTGAGCTCAGCAGAGCGTGTCTCTTGACACTTGATGTGCGTTGGCTGTGTCTGCCTGCTCCAGTGAAGAGAGAAACGGGAAATCATCTTGGTAGAGGCAACAAAGCAAAAGCGAGGCAGGATTGACATCTGCTCAACAGAGACGGATTCCCTGCGCTGACACAGTTCACAGTTACACGAGAAGCAATCTGAGCGGTCCGTCGACCGGAGACGTGTTTCCCAAGAGGTCGTTTAGCGAGTGAACAGCAGTGTGCGCGACTTTCAGGAGTGTGCCTGGAAAGTGCCAGAATCACCAGGAGCATCTGTGCAAAAGCTGCTGCCTCTGTGACCGCATTGAGGCACGTTCGCGTGTCTGCGAGTATATAGACGGCTCTTTCGCGTTCACTCCGAGGGAAACGGTCCGCTATTGCTTCTGTGCGCACAGACGCGATTCCCTTGTCTCTTGCGAACACAGGGAACTCTGTGCATCCAAATCTACAGGCTAAGGACGCGTCTGCATATGTTTTGGTGAACAATCGAGTGTGCGTGTTCTGACAGCTGCCTCTATGCAGACGTCTCCACAGAGCCACTTCTGAATGCCCCGCAGCCCAGGACTGAATGGATACACTAACAAGTGCACCGGTGTGAGCAACCACATATGCAGAAGGACGTCTTTCATCTCACAGAAGCGCGAACGTCTTGGCGTTCAAGCACATGGCAGAAACAAGGTGTGAACAGATGAGCTGCTGCTATTTTCTCCGTTCGGCATGCTTCGTTGTAGCTCTCTTGCCGGTCGCCGGCTTAGCGGCTTGCTTTGCGCGACTAGCTCTGGGGAGAGAAGGAGATAGCGCCGGAAACCTCGCCTTTTGCCTTCTTCGGCGCTGGAACCTGGTTGCTGCGCCTTCTCTTTGTCCATGTGCACACACACGATTCCTCAGCGAAAACCATGCAGAAACCTTTCCACGAGCACCCAGGGATGTGCACCCAGCACCACGTGCACGCACACGCAGCTAGAGAAAAGCACCTACCTTTTCACACACTGAAGCCTAAGCAAACGCGTGGCCACACACACGCACACATCCGCAAGCGCGCCTACTCCCATCTATTGAGGGAAAGACGGACGAGCAACGTCCTGACAGGCTTGAGGGGAAAAACGTCCGTTGACGGTTGGCGTACTGCACGCCCGCCTACGGGGCTGCAGGGGAATCCACATTTGGAAGGTACCTGAAGATGTGTGCCTGTTCTTGGAGCTCCGCTAGTAGGGTAGCAAAGACACTCGTAGGCAGTACTGAATGCTGCTCCGTGCTACTTCTCCTCCGCTGGCAAATGCTTCACAGTCGCCCTAGGAAAGACGTTTAACAATCGATCTCCAAGAGGAACGAAACACATGATGCCATAAGGCGAAAGAATAGCAGGGCATCTCTTCACAGGCTTGTCCCTGATCTATAGCTGAGGGCAAACACTTGTGTGCTTGTGGGAGAGCCTGTGTCTTTCCTGGAAGCGTTTGGGAGTTTTGCTCAGACGCGTGTTTCCTCAAGTTCAAGAATCAAGATCTAGGATACCTGCAGACAGGTGCCTGTTTGTGTGGAGACAGTCTGTTTGAAACTGTGTTCCTCAGCGCCCGCTCTTTCTCCCCGTCGCTCCACACGCCTGGGAGTCCCTTTCTTTCTCTCCACAAGCACGTGTGTTGACTTCGTCGCACATGTGCATCTGCACAAGCGTTGAGCTCAGCAGAGCGTGTCTCTTGACACTTGATGTGCGTTGGCTGTGTCTGCCTGCTCCAGTGAAGAGAGAAACGGGAAATCATCTTGGTAGAGGCAACAAAGCAAAAGCGAGGCAGGATTGACATCTGCTCAACAGAGACGGATTCCCTGCGCTGACACAGTTCACAGTTACACGAGAAGCAATCTGAGCGGTCCGTCGACCGGAGACGTGTTTCCCAAGAGGTCGTTTAGCGAGTGAACAGCAGTGTGCGCGACTTTCAGGAGTGTGCCTGGAAAGTGCCAGAATCACCAGGAGCATCTGTGCAAAAGCTGCTGCCTCTGTGACCGCATTGAGGCACGTTCGCGTGTCTGCGAGTATATAGACGGCTCTTTCGCGTTCACTCCGAGGGAAACGGTCCGCTATTGCTTCTGTGCGCACAGACGCGATTCCCTTGTCTCTTGCGAACACAGGGAACTCTGTGCATCCAAATCTACAGGCTAAGGACGCGTCTGCATATGTTTTGGTGAACAATCGAGTGTGCGTGTTCTGACAGCTGCCTCTATGCAGACGTCTCCACAGAGCCATTTCTGAATGCCCCGCAGCCCAGGACTGAATGGATACACTAACAAGTGCACCGGTGTGAGCAACCACATATGCAGAAGGACGTCTTTCATCTCACAGAAGCGCGAACGTCTTGGCGTTCAAGCACATGGCAGAAACAAGGTGTGAACAGATGAGCTGCTGCTATTTTCTCCGTTCGGCATGCTTCGTTGTAGCTCTCTTGCCGGTCGCCGGCTTAGCGGCTTGCTTTGCGCGACTAGCTCTGGGGAGAGAAGGAGATAGCGCCGGAAACCTCGCCTTTTGCCTTCTTCGGCGCTGGAACCTGGTTGCTGCGCCTTCTCTTTGTCCATGTGCACACACACGATTCCTCAGCGAAAACCATGCAGAAACCTTTCCACGAGCACCCAGGGATGTGCACCCAGCACCACGTGCACGCACACGCAGCTAGAGAAAAGCACCTACCTTTTCACACACTGATGCCTAAGCAAACGCGTGGCCACACACACGCACACATCCGCAAGCGCGCCTACTCCCATCTATTGAGGGAAAGACGGACGAGCTCTTTGGTTGCTCTTCACAGGCTTGTCCCTGATCTATAGCTGAGGGCAAACACTTGTGTGCTTGTGGGAGAGCCTGTGTCTTTCCTGGAAGCGTTTGGGAGTTTTGCTCAGACGCGTGTTTCCTCAAGTTCAAGAATCAAGATCTAGGATACCTGCAGACAGGTGCCTGTTTGTGTGGAGACAGTCTGTTTGAAACTGTGTTCCTCAGCGCCCGCTCTTTCTCCCCGTCGCTCCACACGCCTGGGAGTCCCTTTCTTTCTCTCCACAAGCACGTGTGTTGACTTCGTCGCACATGTGCATCTGCACAAGCGTTGAGCTCAGCAGAGCGTGTCTCTTGACACTTGATGTGCGTTGGCTGTGTCTGCCTGCTCCAGTGAAGAGAGAAACGGGAAATCATCTTGGTAGAGGCAACAAAGCAAAAGCGAGGCAGGATTGACATCTGCTCAACAGAGACGGATTCCCTGCGCTGACACAGTTCACAGTTACACGAGAAGCAATCTGAGCGGTCCGTCGACCGGAGACGTGTTTCCCAAGAGGTCGTTTAGCGAGTGAACAGCAGTGTGCGCGACTTTCAGGAGTGTGCCTGGAAAGTGCCAGAATCACCAGGAGCATCTGTGCAAAAGCTGCTGCCTCTGTGACCGCATTGAGGCACGTTCGCGTGTCTGCGAGTATATAGACGGCTCTTTCGCGTTCACTCCGAGGGAAACGGTCCGCTATTGCTTCTGTGCGCACAGACGCGATTCCCTTGTCTCTTGCGAACACAGGGAACTCTGTGCATCCAAATCTACAGGCTAAGGACGCGTCTGCGTATGTTTTGGTGAACAATCGAGTGTGCGTGTTCTGACAGCTGCCTCTATGCAGACGTCTCCACAGAGCCACTTCTGAATGCCCCGCAGCCCAGGACTGAATGGATACACTAACAAGTGCACCGGTGTGAGCAACCACATATGCAGAAGGACGTCTTTCATCTCACAGAAGCGCGAACGTCTTGGCGTTCAAGCACATGGCAGAAACAAGGTGTGAACAGATGAGCTGCTGCTATTTTCTCCGTTCGGCATGCTTCGTTGTAGCTCTCTTGCCGGTCGCCGGCTTAGCGGCTTGCTTTGCGCGACTAGCTCTGGGGAGAGAAGGAGATAGCGCCGGAAACCTCGCCTTTTGCCTTCTTCGGCGCTGGAACCTGGTTGCTGCGCCTTCTCTTTGTCCATGTGCACACACACGATTCCTCAGCGAAAACCATGCAGAAACCTTTCCACGAGCACCCAGGGATGTGCACCCAGCACCACGTGCACGCACACGCAGCTAGAGAAAAGCACCTACCTTTTCACACACTGATGCCTAAGCAAACGCGTGGCCACACACACGCACACATCCGCAAGCGCGCCTACTCCCATCTATTGAGGGAAAGACGGACGAGCTCTTTGGTTGCTCTTCACAGGCTTGTCCCTGATCTATAGCTGAGGGCAAACACTTGTGTGCTTGTGGGAGAGCCTGTGTCTTTCCTGGAAGCGTTTGGGAGTTTTGCTCAGACGCGTGTTTCCTCAAGTTCAAGAATCAAGATCTAGGATACCTGCAGACAGGTGCCTGTTTGTGTGGAGACAGTCTGTTTGAAACTGTGTTCCTCAGCGCCCGCTCTTTCTCCCCGTCGCTCCACACGCCTGGGAGTCCCTTTCTTTCTCTCCACAAGCACGTGTGTTGACTTCGTCGCACATGTGCATCTGCACAAGCGTTGAGCTCAGCAGAGCGTGTCTCTTGACACTTGATGTGCGTTGGCTGTGTCTGCCTGCTCCAGTGAAGAGAGAAACGGGAAATCATCTTGGTAGAGGCAACAAAGCAAAAGCGAGGCAGGATTGACATCTGCTCAACAGAGACGGATTCCCTGCGCTGACACAGTTCACAGTTACACGAGAAGCAATCTGAGCGGTCCGTCGACCGGAGACGTGTTTCCCAAGAGGTCGTTTAGCGAGTGAACAGCAGTGTGCGCGACTTTCAGGAGTGTGCCTGGAAAGTGCCAGAATCACCAGGAGCATCTGTGCAAAAGCTGCTGCCTCTGTGACCGCATTGAGGCACGTTCGCGTGTCTGCGAGTATATAGACGGCTCTTTCGCGTTCACTCCGAGGGAAACGGTCCGCTATTGCTTCTGTGCGCACAGACGCGATTCCCTTGTCTCTTGCGAACACAGGGAACTCTGTGCATCCAAATCTACAGGCTAAGGACGCGTCTGCATATGTTTTGGTGAACAATCGAGTGTGCGTGTTCTGACAGCTGCCTCTATGCAGACGTCTCCACAGAGCCATTTCTGAATGCCCCGCAGCCCAGGACTGAATGGATACACTAACAAGTGCACCGGTGTGAGCAACCACATATGCAGAAGGACGTCTTTCATCTCACAGAAGCGCGAACGTCTTGGCGTTCAAGCACATGGCAGAAACAAGGTGTGAACAGATGAGCTGCTGCTATTTTCTCCGTTCGGCATGCTTCGTTGTAGCTCTCTTGCCGGTCGCCGGCTTAGCGGCTTGCTTTGCGCGACTAGCTCTGGGGAGAGAAGGAGATAGCGCCGGAAACCTCGCCTTTTGCCTTCTTCGGCGCTGGAACCTGGTTGCTGCGCCTTCTCTTTGTCCATGTGCACACACACGATTCCTCAGCGAAAACCATGCAGAAACCTTTCCACGAGCACCCAGGGATGTGCACCCAGCACCACGTGCACGCACACGCAGCTAGAGAAAAGCACCTACCTTTTCACACACTGATGCCTAAGCAAACGCGTGGCCACACACACGCACACATCCGCAAGCGCGCCTACTCCCATCTATTGAGGGAAAGACGGACGAGCAACGTCCTGACAGGCTTGAGGGGAAAAACGTCCGTTGACGGTTGGCGTACTGCACGCCCGCCTACGGGGCTGCAGGGGAATCCACATTTGGAAGGTACCTGAAGATGTGCGCCTGTTCTTGGAACTCCGCTAGTAGGGTAGCAAAGACACTCGTAGGCAGTACTGAATGCTGCTCCGTGCTACTTCTCCTCCGCTGGCAAATGCTTCACAGTCGCCCTAGGAAAGACGTTTAACAATCGATCTCCAAGAGGAACGAAACACATGATGCCATAAGGCGAAAGAATAGCAGGGCATCTCTTCACAGGCTTGTCCCTGATCTATAGCTGAGGGCAAACACTTGTGTGCTTGTGGGAGAGCCTGTGTCTTTCCTGGAAGCGTTTGGGAGTTTTGCTCAGACGCGTGTTTCCTCAAGTTCAAGAATCAAGATCTAGGATACCTGCAGACAGGTGCCTGTTTGTGTGGAGACAGTCTGTTTGAAACTGTGTTCCTCAGCGCCCGCTCTTTCTCCCCGTCGCTCCACACGCCTGGGAGTCCCTTTCTTTCTCTCCACAAGCACGTGTGTTGACTTCGTCGCACATGTGCATCTGCACAAGCGTTGAGCTCAGCAGAGCGTGTCTCTTGACACTTGATGTGCGTTGGCTGTGTCTGCCTGCTCCAGTGAAGAGAGAAACGGGAAATCATCTTGGTAGAGGCAACAAAGCAAAAGCGAGGCAGGATTGACATCTGCTCAACAGAGACGGATTCCCTGCGCTGACACAGTTCACAGTTACACGAGAAGCAATCTGAGCGGTCCGTCGACCGGAGACGTGTTTCCCAAGAGGTCGTTTAGCGAGTGAACAGCAGTGTGCGCGACTTTCAGGAGTGTGCCTGGAAAGTGCCAGAATCACCAGGAGCATCTGTGCAAAAGCTGCTGCCTCTGTGACCGCATTGAGGCACGTTCCCGTGTCTGCGAGTATATAGACGGCTCTTTCGCGTTCACTCCGAGGGAAACGGTCCGCTATTGCTTCTGTGCGTACAGACGCGATTCCCTTGTCTCTTGCGAACACAGGGAACTCTGTGCATCCAAATCTACAGGCTAAGGACGCGTCTGCATATGTTTTGGTGAACAATCGAGTGTGCGTGTTCTGACAGCTGCCTCTATGCAGACGTCTCCACAGAGCCACTTCTGAATGCCCCGCAGCCCAGGACTGAATGGATACACTAACAAGTGCACCGGTGTGAGCAACCACATATGCAGAAGGACGTCTTTCATCTCACAGAAGCGCGAACGTCTTGGCGTTCAAGCACATGGCAGAAACAAGGTGTGAACAGATGAGCTGCTGCTATTTTCTCCGTTCGGCATGCTTCGTTGTAGCTCTCTTGCCGGTCGCCGGCTTAGCGGCTTGCTTTGCGCGACTAGCTCTGGGGAGAGAAGGAGATAGCGCCGGAAACCTCGCCTTTTGCCTTCTTCGGCGCTGGAACCTGGTTGCTGCGCCTTCTCTTTGTCCATGTGCACACACACGATTCCTCAGCGAAAACCATGCAGAAACCTTTCCACGAGCACCCAGGGATGTGCACCCAGCACCACGTGCACGCACACGCAGCTAGAGAAAAGCACCTACCTTTTCACACACTGATGCCTAAGCAAACGCGTGGCCACACACACGCACACATCCGCAAGCGCGCCTACTCCCATCTATTGAGGGAAAGACGGACGAGCAACGTCCTGACAGGCTTGAGGGGAAAAACGTCCGTTGACGGTTGGCGTACTGCACGCCCGCCTACGGGGCTGCAGGGGAATCCACATTTGGAAGGTACCTGAAGATGTGTGCCTGTTCTTGGAGCTCCGCTAGTAGGGTAGCAAAGACACTCGTAGGCAGTACTGAATGCTGCTCCGTGCTACTTCTCCTCCGCTGGCAAATGCTTCACAGTCGCCCTAGGAAAGACGTTTAACAATCGATCTCCAAGAGGAACGAAACACATGATGCCATAAGGCGAAAGAATAGCAGGGCATCTCTTCACAGGCTTGTCCCTGATCTATAGCTGAGGGCAAACACTTGTGTGCTTGTGGGAGAGCCTGTGTCTTTCCTGGAAGCGTTTGGGAGTTTTGCTCAGACGCGTGTTTCCTCAAGTTCAAGAATCAAGATCTAGGATACCTGCAGACAGGTGCCTGTTTGTGTGGAGACAGTCTGTTTGAAACTGTGTTCCTCAGCGCCCGCTCTTTCTCCCCGTCGCTCCACACGCCTGGGAGTCCCTTTCTTTCTCTCCACAAGCACGTGTGTTGACTTCGTCGCACATGTGCATCTGCACAAGCGTTGAGCTCAGCAGAGCGTGTCTCTTGACACTTGATGTGCGTTGGCTGTGTCTGCCTGCTCCAGTGAAGAGAGAAACGGGAAATCATCTTGGTAGAGGCAACAAAGCAAAAGCGAGGCAGGATTGACAGCTGCTCAACAGAGACGGATTCCCTGCGCTGACACAGTTCACAGTTACACGAGAAGCAATCTGAGCGGTCCGTCGACCGGAGACGTGTTTCCCAAGAGGTCGTTTAGCGAGTGAACAGCAGTGTGCGCGACTTTCAGGAGTGTGCCTGGAAAGTGCCAGAATCACCAGGAGCATCTGTGCAAAAGCTGCTGCCTCTGTGACCGCATTGAGGCACGTTCGCGTGTCTGCGAGTATATAGACGGCTCTTTCGCGTTCACTCCGAGGGAAACGGTCCGCTATTGCTTCTGTGCGCACAGACGCGATTCCCTTGTCTCTTGCGAACACAGGGAACTCTGTGCATCCAAATCTACAGGCTAAGGACGCGTCTGCATATGTTTTGGTGAACAATCGAGTGTGCGTGTTCTGACAGCTGCCTCTATGCAGACGTCTCCACAGAGCCATTTCTGAATGCCCCGCAGCCCAGGACTGAATGGATACACTAACAAGTGCACCGGTGTGAGCAACCACATATGCAGAAGGACGTCTTTCATCTCACAGAAGCGCGAACGTCTTGGCGTTCAAGCACATGGCAGAAACAAGGTGTGAACAGATGAGCTGCTGCTATTTTCTCCGTTCGGCATGCTTCGTTGTAGCTCTCTTGCCGGTCGCCGGCTTAGCGGCTTGCTTTGCGCGACTAGCTCTGGGGAGAGAAGGAGATAGCGCCGGAAACCTCGCCTTTTGCCTTCTTCGGCGCTGGAACCTGGTTGCTGCGCCTTCTCTTTGTCCATGTGCACACACACGATTCCTCAGCGAAAACCATGCAGAAACCTTTCCACGAGCACCCAGGGATGTGCACCCAGCACCACGTGCACGCACACGCAGCTAGAGAAAAGCACCTACCTTTTCACACACTGATGCCTAAGCAAACGCGTGGCCACACACACGCACACATCCGCAAGCGCGCCTACTCCCATCTATTGAGGGAAAGACGGACGAGCTCTTTGGTTGCTCTTCACAGGCTTGTCCCTGATCTATAGCTGAGGGCAAACACTTGTGTGCTTGTGGGAGAGCCTGTGTCTTTCCTGGAAGCGTTTGGGAGTTTTGCTCAGACGCGTGTTTCCTCAAGTTCAAGAATCAAGATCTAGGATACCTGCAGACAGGTGCCTGTTTGTGTGGAGACAGTCTGTTTGAAACTGTGTTCCTCAGCGCCCGCTCTTTCTCCCCGTCGCTCCACACGCCTGGGAGTCCCTTTCTTTCTCTCCACAAGCACGTGTGTTGACTTCGTCGCACATGTGCATCTGCACAAGCGTTGAGCTCAGCAGAGCGTGTCTCTTGACACTTGATGTGCGTTGGCTGTGTCTGCCTGCTCCAGTGAAGAGAGAAACGGGAAATCATCTTGGTAGAGGCAACAAAGCAAAAGCGAGGCAGGATTGACATCTGCTCAACAGAGACGGATTCCCTGCGCTGACACAGTTCACAGTTACACGAGAAGCAATCTGAGCGGTCCGTCGACCGGAGACGTGTTTCCCAAGAGGTCGTTTAGCGAGTGAACAGCAGTGTGCGCGACTTTCAGGAGTGTGCCTGGAAAGTGCCAGAATCACCAGGAGCATCTGTGCAAAAGCTGCTGCCTCTGTGACCGCATTGAGGCACGTTCGCGTGTCTGCGAGTATATAGACGGCTCTTTCGCGTTCACTCCGAGGGAAACGGTCCGCTATTGCTTCTGTGCGCACAGACGCGATTCCCTTGTCTCTTGCGAACACAGGGAACTCTGTGCATCCAAATCTACAGGCTAAGGACGCGTCTGCGTATGTTTTGGTGAACAATCGAGTGTGCGTGTTCTGACAGCTGCCTCTATGCAGACGTCTCCACAGAGCCACTTCTGAATGCCCCGCAGCCCAGGACTGAATGGATACACTAACAAGTGCACCGGTGTGAGCAACCACATATGCAGAAGGACGTCTTTCATCTCACAGAAGCGCGAACGTCTTGGCGTTCAAGCACATGGCAGAAACAAGGTGTGAACAGATGAGCTGCTGCTATTTTCTCCGTTCGGCATGCTTCGTTGTAGCTCTCTTGCCGGTCGCCGGCTTAGCGGCTTGCTTTGCGCGACTAGCTCTGGGGAGAGAAGGAGATAGCGCCGGAAACCTCGCCTTTTGCCTTCTTCGGCGCTGGAACCTGGTTGCTGCGCCTTCTCTTTGTCCATGTGCACACACACGATTCCTCAGCGAAAACCATGCAGAAACCTTTCCACGAGCACCCAGGGATGTGCACCCAGCACCACGTGCACGCACACGCAGCTAGAGAAAAGCACCTACCTTTTCACACACTGATGCCTAAGCAAACGCGTGGCCACACACACGCACACATCCGCAAGCGCGCCTACTCCCATCTATTGAGGGAAAGACGGACGAGCTCTTTGGTTGCTCTTCACAGGCTTGTCCCTGATCTATAGCTGAGGGCAAACACTTGTGTGCTTGTGGGAGAGCCTGTGTCTTTCCTGGAAGCGTTTGGGAGTTTTGCTCAGACGCGTGTTTCCTCAAGTTCAAGAATCAAGATCTAGGATACCTGCAGACAGGTGCCTGTTTGTGTGGAGACAGTCTGTTTGAAACTGTGTTCCTCAGCGCCCGCTCTTTCTCCCCGTCGCTCCACACGCCTGGGAGTCCCTTTCTTTCTCTCCACAAGCACGTGTGTTGACTTCGTCGCACATGTGCATCTGCACAAGCGTTGAGCTCAGCAGAGCGTGTCTCTTGACACTTGATGTGCGTTGGCTGTGTCTGCCTGCTCCAGTGAAGAGAGAAACGGGAAATCATCTTGGTAGAGGCAACAAAGCAAAAGCGAGGCAGGATTGACATCTGCTCAACAGAGACGGATTCCCTGCGCTGACACAGTTCACAGTTACACGAGAAGCAATCTGAGCGGTCCGTCGACCGGAGACGTGTTTCCCAAGAGGTCGTTTAGCGAGTGAACAGCAGTGTGCGCGACTTTCAGGAGTGTGCCTGGAAAGTGCCAGAATCACCAGGAGCATCTGTGCAAAAGCTGCTGCCTCTGTGACCGCATTGAGGCACGTTCGCGTGTCTGCGAGTATATAGACGGCTCTTTCGCGTTCACTCCGAGGGAAACGGTCCGCTATTGCTTCTGTGCGCACAGACGCGATTCCCTTGTCTCTTGCGAACACAGGGAACTCTGTGCATCCAAATCTACAGGCTAAGGACGCGTCTGCATATGTTTTGGTGAACAATCGAGTGTGCGTGTTCTGACAGCTGCCTCTATGCAGACGTCTCCACAGAGCCACTTCTGAATGCCCCGCAGCCCAGGACTGAATGGATACACTAACAAGTGCACCGGTGTGAGCAACCACATATGCAGAAGGACGTCTTTCATCTCACAGAAGCGCGAACGTCTTGGCGTTCAAGCACATGGCAGAAACAAGGTGTGAACAGATGAGCTGCTGCTATTTTCTCCGTTCGGCATGCTTCGTTGTAGCTCTCTTGCCGGTCGCCGGCTTAGCGGCTTGCTTTGCGCGACTAGCTCTGGGGAGAGAAGGAGATAGCGCCGGAAACCTCGCCTTTTGCCTTCTTCGGCGCTGGAACCTGGTTGCTGCGCCTTCTCTTTGTCCATGTGCACACACACGATTCCTCAGCGAAAACCATGCAGAAACCTTTCCACGAGCACCCAGGGATGTGCACCCAGCACCACGTGCACGCACACGCAGCTAGAGAAAAGCACCTACCTTTTCACACACTGATGCCTAAGCAAACGCGTGGCCACACACACGCACACATCCGCAAGCGCGCCTACTCCCATCTATTGAGGGAAAGACGGACGAGCAACGTCCTGACAGGCTTGAGGGGAAAAACGTCCGTTGACGGTTGGCGTACTGCACGCCCGCCTACGGGGCTGCAGGGGAATCCACATTTGGAAGGTACCTGAAGATGTGTGCCTGTTCTTGGAGCTCCGCTAGTAGGGTAGCAAAGACACTCGTAGGCAGTACTGAATGCTGCTCCGTGCTACTTCTCCTCCGCTGGCAAATGCTTCACAGTCGCCCTAGGAAAGACGTTTAACAATCGATCTCCAAGAGGAACGAAACACATGATGCCATAAGGCGAAAGAATAGCAGGGCATCTCTTCACAGGCTTGTCCCTGATCTATAGCTGAGGGCAAACACTTGTGTGCTTGTGGGAGAGCCTGTGTCTTTCCTGGAAGCGTTTGGGAGTTTTGCTCAGACGCGTGTTTCCTCAAGTTCAAGAATCAAGATCTAGGATACCTGCAGACAGGTGCCTGTTTGTGTGGAGACAGTCTGTTTGAAACTGTGTTCCTCAGCGCCCGCTCTTTCTCCCCGTCGCTCCACACGCCTGGGAGTCCCTTTCTTTCTCTCCACAAGCACGTGTGTTGACTTCGTCGCACATGTGCATCTGCACAAGCGTTGAGCTCAGCAGAGCGTGTCTCTTGACACTTGATGTGCGTTGGCTGTGTCTGCCTGCTCCAGTGAAGAGAGAAACGGGAAATCATCTTGGTAGAGGCAACAAAGCAAAAGCGAGGCAGGATTGACAGCTGCTCAACAGAGACGGATTCCCTGCGCTGACACAGTTCACAGTTACACGAGAAGCAATCTGAGCGGTCCGTCGACCGGAGACGTGTTTCCCAAGAGGTCGTTTAGCGAGTGAACAGCAGTGTGCGCGACTTTCAGGAGTGTGCCTGGAAAGTGCCAGAATCACCAGGAGCATCTGTGCAAAAGCTGCTGCCTCTGTGACCGCATTGAGGCACGTTCGCGTGTCTGCGAGTATATAGACGGCTCTTTCGCGTTCACTCCGAGGGAAACGGTCCGCTATTGCTTCTGTGCGCACAGACGCGATTCCCTTGTCTCTTGCGAACACAGGGAACTCTGTGCATCCAAATCTACAGGCTAAGGACGCGTCTGCATATGTTTTGGTGAACAATCGAGTGTGCGTGTTCTGACAGCTGCCTCTATGCAGACGTCTCCACAGAGCCATTTCTGAATGCCCCGCAGCCCAGGACTGAATGGATACACTAACAAGTGCACCGGTGTGAGCAACCACATATGCAGAAGGACGTCTTTCATCTCACAGAAGCGCGAACGTCTTGGCGTTCAAGCACATGGCAGAAACAAGGTGTGAACAGATGAGCTGCTGCTATTTTCTCCGTTCGGCATGCTTCGTTGTAGCTCTCTTGCCGGTCGCCGGCTTAGCGGCTTGCTTTGCGCGACTAGCTCTGGGGAGAGAAGGAGATAGCGCCGGAAACCTCGCCTTTTGCCTTCTTCGGCGCTGGAACCTGGTTGCTGCGCCTTCTCTTTGTCCATGTGCACACACACGATTCCTCAGCGAAAACCATGCAGAAACCTTTCCACGAGCACCCAGGGATGTGCACCCAGCACCACGTGCACGCACACGCAGCTAGAGAAAAGCACCTACCTTTTCACACACTGATGCCTAAGCAAACGCGTGGCCACACACACGCACACATCCGCAAGCGCGCCTACTCCCATCTATTGAGGGAAAGACGGACGAGCTCTTTGGTTGCTCTTCACAGGCTTGTCCCTGATCTATAGCTGAGGGCAAACACTTGTGTGCTTGTGGGAGAGCCTGTGTCTTTCCTGGAAGCGTTTGGGAGTTTTGCTCAGACGCGTGTTTCCTCAAGTTCAAGAATCAAGATCTAGGATACCTGCAGACAGGTGCCTGTTTGTGTGGAGACAGTCTGTTTGAAACTGTGTTCCTCAGCGCCCGCTCTTTCTCCCCGTCGCTCCACACGCCTGGGAGTCCCTTTCTTTCTCTCCACAAGCACGTGTGTTGACTTCGTCGCACATGTGCATCTGCACAAGCGTTGAGCTCAGCAGAGCGTGTCTCTTGACACTTGATGTGCGTTGGCTGTGTCTGCCTGCTCCAGTGAAGAGAGAAACGGGAAATCATCTTGGTAGAGGCAACAAAGCAAAAGCGAGGCAGGATTGACATCTGCTCAACAGAGACGGATTCCCTGCGCTGACACAGTTCACAGTTACACGAGAAGCAATCTGAGCGGTCCGTCGACCGGAGACGTGTTTCCCAAGAGGTCGTTTAGCGAGTGAACAGCAGTGTGCGCGACTTTCAGGAGTGTGCCTGGAAAGTGCCAGAATCACCAGGAGCATCTGTGCAAAAGCTGCTGCCTCTGTGACCGCATTGAGGCACGTTCGCGTGTCTGCGAGTATATAGACGGCTCTTTCGCGTTCACTCCGAGGGAAACGGTCCGCTATTGCTTCTGTGCGCACAGACGCGATTCCCTTGTCTCTTGCGAACACAGGGAACTCTGTGCATCCAAATCTACAGGCTAAGGACGCGTCTGCGTATGTTTTGGTGAACAATCGAGTGTGCGTGTTCTGACAGCTGCCTCTATGCAGACGTCTCCACAGAGCCACTTCTGAATGCCCCGCAGCCCAGGACTGAATGGATACACTAACAAGTGCACCGGTGTGAGCAACCACATATGCAGAAGGACGTCTTTCATCTCACAGAAGCGCGAACGTCTTGGCGTTCAAGCACATGGCAGAAACAAGGTGTGAACAGATGAGCTGCTGCTATTTTCTCCGTTCGGCATGCTTCGTTGTAGCTCTCTTGCCGGTCGCCGGCTTAGCGGCTTGCTTTGCGCGACTAGCTCTGGGGAGAGAAGGAGATAGCGCCGGAAACCTCGCCTTTTGCCTTCTTCGGCGCTGGAACCTGGTTGCTGCGCCTTCTCTTTGTCCATGTGCACACACACGATTCCTCAGCGAAAACCATGCAGAAACCTTTCCACGAGCACCCAGGGATGTGCACCCAGCACCACGTGCACGCACACGCAGCTAGAGAAAAGCACCTACCTTTTCACACACTGATGCCTAAGCAAACGCGTGGCCACACACACGCACACATCCGCAAGCGCGCCTACTCCCATCTATTGAGGGAAAGACGGACGAGCTCTTTGGTTGCTCTTCACAGGCTTGTCCCTGATCTATAGCTGAGGGCAAACACTTGTGTGCTTGTGGGAGAGCCTGTGTCTTTCCTGGAAGCGTTTGGGAGTTTTGCTCAGACGCGTGTTTCCTCAAGTTCAAGAATCAAGATCTAGGATACCTGCAGACAGGTGCCTGTTTGTGTGGAGACAGTCTGTTTGAAACTGTGTTCCTCAGCGCCCGCTCTTTCTCCCCGTCGCTCCACACGCCTGGGAGTCCCTTTCTTTCTCTCCACAAGCACGTGTGTTGACTTCGTCGCACATGTGCATCTGCACAAGCGTTGAGCTCAGCAGAGCGTGTCTCTTGACACTTGATGTGCGTTGGCTGTGTCTGCCTGCTCCAGTGAAGAGAGAAACGGGAAATCATCTTGGTAGAGGCAACAAAGCAAAAGCGAGGCAGGATTGACATCTGCTCAACAGAGACGGATTCCCTGCGCTGACACAGTTCACAGTTACACGAGAAGCAATCTGAGCGGTCCGTCGACCGGAGACGTGTTTCCCAAGAGGTCGTTTAGCGAGTGAACAGCAGTGTGCGCGACTTTCAGGAGTGTGCCTGGAAAGTGCCAGAATCACCAGGAGCATCTGTGCAAAAGCTGCTGCCTCTGTGACCGCATTGAGGCACGTTCGCGTGTCTGCGAGTATATAGACGGCTCTTTCGCGTTCACTCCGAGGGAAACGGTCCGCTATTGCTTCTGTGCGCACAGACGCGATTCCCTTGTCTCTTGCGAACACAGGGAACTCTGTGCATCCAAATCTACAGGCTAAGGACGCGTCTGCATATGTTTTGGTGAACAATCGAGTGTGCGTGTTCTGACAGCTGCCTCTATGCAGACGTCTCCACAGAGCCATTTCTGAATGCCCCGCAGCCCAGGACTGAATGGATACACTAACAAGTGCACCGGTGTGAGCAACCACATATGCAGAAGGACGTCTTTCATCTCACAGAAGCGCGAACGTCTTGGCGTTCAAGCACATGGCAGAAACAAGGTGTGAACAGATGAGCTGCTGCTATTTTCTCCGTTCGGCATGCTTCGTTGTAGCTCTCTTGCCGGTCGCCGGCTTAGCGGCTTGCTTTGCGCGACTAGCTCTGGGGAGAGAAGGAGATAGCGCCGGAAACCTCGCCTTTTGCCTTCTTCGGCGCTGGAACCTGGTTGCTGCGCCTTCTCTTTGTCCATGTGCACACACACGATTCCTCAGCGAAAACCATGCAGAAACCTTTCCACGAGCACCCAGGGATGTGCACCCAGCACCACGTGCACGCACACGCAGCTAGAGAAAAGCACCTACCTTTTCACACACTGATGCCTAAGCAAACGCGTGGCCACACACACGCACACATCCGCAAGCGCGCCTACTCCCATCTATTGAGGGAAAGACGGACGAGCAACGTCCTGACAGGCTTGAGGGGAAAAACGTCCGTTGACGGTTGGCGTACTGCACGCCCGCCTACGGGGCTGCAGGGGAATCCACATTTGGAAGGTACCTGAAGATGTGCGCCTGTTCTTGGAGCTCCGCTAGTAGGGTAGCAAAGACACTCGTAGGCAGTACTGAATGCTGCTCCGTGCTACTTCTCCTCCGCTGGCAAATGCTTCACAGTCGCCCTAGGAAAGACGTTTAACAATCGATCTCCAAGAGGAACGAAACACATGATGCCATAAGGCGAAAGAATAGCAGGGCATCTCTTCACAGGCTTGTCCCTGATCTATAGCTGAGGGCAAACACTTGTGTGCTTGTGGGAGAGCCTGTGTCTTTCCTGGAAGCGTTTGGGAGTTTTGCTCAGACGCGTGTTTCCTCAAGTTCAAGAATCAAGATCTAGGATACCTGCAGACAGGTGCCTGTTTGTGTGGAGACAGTCTGTTTGAAACTGTGTTCCTCAGCGCCCGCTCTTTCTCCCCGTCGCTCCACACGCCTGGGAGTCCCTTTCTTTCTCTCCACAAGCACGTGTGTTGACTTCGTCGCACATGTGCATCTGCACAAGCGTTGAGCTCAGCAGAGCGTGTCTCTTGACACTTGATGTGCGTTGGCTGTGTCTGCCTGCTCCAGTGAAGAGAGAAACGGGAAATCATCTTGGTAGAGGCAACAAAGCAAAAGCGAGGCAGGATTGACATCTGCTCAACAGAGACGGATTCCCTGCGCTGACACAGTTCACAGTTACACGAGAAGCAATCTGAGCGGTCCGTCGACCGGAGACGTGTTTCCCAAGAGGTCGTTTAGCGAGTGAACAGCAGTGTGCGCGACTTTCAGGAGTGTGCCTGGAAAGTGCCAGAATCACCAGGAGCATCTGTGCAAAAGCTGCTGCCTCTGTGACCGCATTGAGGCACGTTCGCGTGTCTGCGAGTATATAGACGGCTCTTTCGCGTTCACTCCGAGGGAAACGGTCCGCTATTGCTTCTGTGCGTACAGACGCGATTCCCTTGTCTCTTGCGAACACAGGGAACTCTGTGCATCCAAATCTACAGGCTAAGGACGCGTCTGCATATGTTTTGGTGAACAATCGAGTGTGCGTGTTCTGACAGCTGCCTCTATGCAGACGTCTCCACAGAGCCACTTCTGAATGCCCCGCAGCCCAGGACTGAATGGATACACTAACAAGTGCACCGGTGTGAGCAACCACATATGCAGAAGGACGTCTTTCATCTCACAGAAGCGCGAACGTCTTGGCGTTCAAGCACATGGCAGAAACAAGGTGTGAACAGATGAGCTGCTGCTATTTTCTCCGTTCGGCATGCTTCGTTGTAGCTCTCTTGCCGGTCGCCGGCTTAGCGGCTTGCTTTGCGCGACTAGCTCTGGGGAGAGAAGGAGATAGCGCCGGAAACCTCGCCTTTTGCCTTCTTCGGCGCTGGAACCTGGTTGCTGCGCCTTCTCTTTGTCCATGTGCACACACACGATTCCTCAGCGAAAACCATGCAGAAACCTTTCCACGAGCACCCAGGGATGTGCACCCAGCACCACGTGCACGCACACGCAGCTAGAGAAAAGCACCTACCTTTTCACACACTGATGCCTAAGCAAACGCGTGGCCACACACACGCACACATCCGCAAGCGCGCCTACTCCCATCTATTGAGGGAAAGACGGACGAGCAACGTCCTGACAGGCTTGAGGGGAAAAACGTCCGTTGACGGTTGGCGTACTGCACGCCCGCCTACGGGGCTGCAGGGGAATCCACATTTGGAAGGTACCTGAAGATGTGTGCCTGTTCTTGGAGCTCCGCTAGTAGGGTAGCAAAGACACTCGTAGGCAGTACTGAATGCTGCTCCGTGCTACTTCTCCTCCGCTGGCAAATGCTTCACAGTCGCCCTAGGAAAGACGTTTAACAATCGATCTCCAAGAGGAACGAAACACATGATGCCATAAGGCGAAAGAATAGCAGGGCATCTCTTCACAGGCTTGTCCCTGATCTATAGCTGAGGGCAAACACTTGTGTGCTTGTGGGAGAGCCTGTGTCTTTCCTGGAAGCGTTTGGGAGTTTTGCTCAGACGCGTGTTTCCTCAAGTTCAAGAATCAAGATCTAGGATACCTGCAGACAGGTGCCTGTTTGTGTGGAGACAGTCTGTTTGAAACTGTGTTCCTCAGCGCCCGCTCTTTCTCCCCGTCGCTCCACACGCCTGGGAGTCCCTTTCTTTCTCTCCACAAGCACGTGTGTTGACTTCGTCGCACATGTGCATCTGCACAAGCGTTGAGCTCAGCAGAGCGTGTCTCTTGACACTTGATGTGCGTTGGCTGTGTCTGCCTGCTCCAGTGAAGAGAGAAACGGGAAATCATCTTGGTAGAGGCAACAAAGCAAAAGCGAGGCAGGATTGACATCTGCTCAACAGAGACGGATTCCCTGCGCTGACACAGTTCACAGTTACACGAGAAGCAATCTGAGCGGTCCGTCGACCGGAGACGTGTTTCCCAAGAGGTCGTTTAGCGAGTGAACAGCAGTGTGCGCGACTTTCAGGAGTGTGCCTGGAAAGTGCCAGAATCACCAGGAGCATCTGTGCAAAAGCTGCTGCCTCTGTGACCGCATTGAGGCACGTTCGCGTGTCTGCGAGTATATAGACGGCTCTTTCGCGTTCACTCCGAGGGAAACGGTCCGCTATTGCTTCTGTGCGCACAGACGCGATTCCCTTGTCTCTTGCGAACACAGGGAACTCTGTGCATCCAAATCTACAGGCTAAGGACGCGTCTGCATATGTTTTGGTGAACAATCGAGTGTGCGTGTTCTGACAGCTGCCTCTATGCAGACGTCTCCACAGAGCCACTTCTGAATGCCCCGCAGCCCAGGACTGAATGGATACACTAACAAGTGCACCGGTGTGAGCAACCACATATGCAGAAGGACGTCTTTCATCTCACAGAAGCGCGAACGTCTTGGCGTTCAAGCACATGGCAGAAACAAGGTGTGAACAGATGAGCTGCTGCTATTTTCTCCGTTCGGCATGCTTCGTTGTAGCTCTCTTGCCGGTCGCCGGCTTAGCGGCTTGCTTTGCGCGACTAGCTCTGGGGAGAGAAGGAGATAGCGCCGGAAACCTCGCCTTTTGCCTTCTTCGGCGCTGGAACCTGGTTGCTGCGCCTTCTCTTTGTCCATGTGCACACACACGATTCCTCAGCGAAAACCATGCAGAAACCTTTCCACGAGCACCCAGGGATGTGCACCCAGCACCACGTGCACGCACACGCAGCTAGAGAAAAGCACCTACCTTTTCACACACTGATGCCTAAGCAAACGCGTGGCCACACACACGCACACATCCGCAAGCGCGCCTACTCCCATCTATTGAGGGAAAGACGGACGAGCAACGTCCTGACAGGCTTGAGGGGAAAAACGTCCGTTGACGGTTGGCGTACTGCACGCCCGCCTACGGGGCTGCAGGGGAATCCACATTTGGAAGGTACCTGAAGATGTGTGCCTGTTCTTGGAGCTCCGCTAGTAGGGTAGCAAAGACACTCGTAGGCAGTACTGAATGCTGCTCCGTGCTACTTCTCCTCCGCTGGCAAATGCTTCACAGTCGCCCTAGGAAAGACGTTTAACAATCGATCTCCAAGAGGAACGAAACACATGATGCCATAAGGCGAAAGAATAGCAGGGCATCTCTTCACAGGCTTGTCCCTGATCTATAGCTGAGGGCAAACACTTGTGTGCTTGTGGGAGAGCCTGTGTCTTTCCTGGAAGCGTTTGGGAGTTTTGCTCAGACGCGTGTTTCCTCAAGTTCAAGAATCAAGATCTAGGATACCTGCAGACAGGTGCCTGTTTGTGTGGAGACAGTCTGTTTGAAACTGTGTTCCTCAGCGCCCGCTCTTTCTCCCCGTCGCTCCACACGCCTGGGAGTCCCTTTCTTTCTCTCCACAAGCACGTGTGTTGACTTCGTCGCACATGTGCATCTGCACAAGCGTTGAGCTCAGCAGAGCGTGTCTCTTGACACTTGATGTGCGTTGGCTGTGTCTGCCTGCTCCAGTGAAGAGAGAAACGGGAAATCATCTTGGTAGAGGAAACAAAGCAAAAGCGAGGCAGGATTGACATCTGCTCAACAGAGACGGATTCCCTGCGCTGACACAGTTCACAGTTACACGAGAAGCAATCTGAGCGGTCCGTCGACCGGAGACGTGTTTCCCAAGAGGTCGTTTAGCGAGTGAACAGCAGTGTGCGCGACTTTCAGGAGTGTGCCTGGAAAGTGCCAGAATCACCAGGAGCATCTGTGCAAAAGCTGCTGCCTCTGTGACCGCATTGAGGCACGTTCGCGTGTCTGCGAGTATATAGACGGCTCTTTCGCGTTCACTCCGAGGGAAACGGTCCGCTATTGCTTCTGTGCGCACAGACGCGATTCCCTTGTCTCTTGCGAACACAGGGAACTCTGTGCATCCAAATCTACAGGCTAAGGACGCGTCTGCATATGTTTTGGTGAACAATCGAGTGTGCGTGTTCTGACAGCTGCCTCTATGCAGACGTCTCCACAGAGCCACTTCTGAATGCCCCGCAGCCCAGGACTGAATGGATACACTAACAAGTGCACCGGTGTGAGCAACCACATATGCAGAAGGACGTCTTTCATCTCACAGAAGCGCGAACGTCTTGGCGTTCAAGCACATGGCAGAAACAAGGTGTGAACAGATGAGCTGCTGCTATTTTCTCCGTTCGGCATGCTTCGTTGTAGCTCTCTTGCCGGTCGCCGGCTTAGCGGCTTGCTTTGCGCGACTAGCTCTGGGGAGAGAAGGAGATAGCGCCGGAAACCTCGCCTTTTGCCTTCTTCGGCGCTGGAACCTGGTTGCTGCGCCTTCTCTTTGTCCATGTGCACACACACGATTCCTCAGCGAAAACCATGCAGAAACCTTTCCACGAGCACCCAGGGATGTGCACCCAGCACCACGTGCACGCACACGCAGCTAGAGAAAAGCACCTACCTTTTCACACACTGATGCCTAAGCAAACGCGTGGCCACACACACGCACACATCCGCAAGCGCGCCTACTCCCATCTATTGAGGGAAAGACGGACGAGCAACGTCCTGACAGGCTTGAGGGGAAAAACGTCCGTTGACGGTTGGCGTACTGCACGCCCGCCTACGGGGCTGCAGGGGAATCCACATTTGGAAGGTACCTGAAGATGTGTGCCTGTTCTTGGAGCTCCGCTAGTAGGGTAGCAAAGACACTCGTAGGCAGTACTGAATGCTGCTCCGTGCTACTTCTCCTCCGCTGGCAAATGCTTCAGTGTCGCCCGAGGAAAGACGTTTAACAATCGATCTCCAAGAGGAACGAAACACATGATGCCATAAGGCGAAAGAATAGCAGGGCATCTCTTCACAGGCTTGTCCCTGATCTATAGCTGAGGGCAAACACTTGTGTGCTTGTGGGAGAGCCTGTGTCTTTCCTGGAAGCGTTTGGGAGTTTTGCTCAGACGCGTGTTTCCTCAAGTTCAAGAATCAAGATCTAGGATACCTGCAGACAGGTGCCTGTTTGTGTGGAGACAGTCTGTTTGAAACTGTGTTCCTCAGCGCCCGCTCTTTCTCCCCGTCGCTCCACACGCCTGGGAGTCCCTTTCTTTCTCTCCACAAGCACGTGTGTTGACTTCGTCGCACATGTGCATCTGCACAAGCGTTGAGCTCAGCAGAGCGTGTCTCTTGACACTTGATGTGCGTTGGCTGTGTCTGCCTGCTCCAGTGAAGAGAGAAACGGGAAATCATCTTGGTAGAGGCAACAAAGCAAAAGCGAGGCAGGATTGACATCTGCTCAACAGAGACGGATTCCCTGCGCTGACACAGTTCACAGTTACACGAGAAGCAATCTGAGCGGTCCGTCGACCGGAGACGTGTTTCCCAAGAGGTCGTTTAGCGAGTGAACAGCAGTGTGCGCGACTTTCAGGAGTGTGCCTGGAAAGTGCCAGAATCACCAGGAGCATCTGTGCAAAAGCTGCTGCCTCTGTGACCGCATTGAGGCACGTTCGCGTGTCTGCGAGTATATAGACGGCTCTTTCGCGTTCACTCCGAGGGAAACGGTCCGCTATTGCTTCTGTGCGCACAGACGCGATTCCCTTGTCTCTTGCGAACACAGGGAACTCTGTGCATCCAAATCTACAGGCTAAGGACGCGTCTGCATATGTTTTGGTGAACAATCGAGTGTGCGTGTTCTGACAGCTGCCTCTATGCAGACGTCTCCACAGAGCCACTTCTGAATGCCCCGCAGCCCAGGACTGAATGGATACACTAACAAGTGCACCGGTGTGAGCAACCACATATGCAGAAGGACGTCTTTCATCTCACAGAAGCGCGAACGTCTTGGCGTTCAAGCACATGGCAGAAACAAGGTGTGAACAGATGAGCTGCTGCTATTTTCTCCGTTCGGCATGCTTCGTTGTAGCTCTCTTGCCGGTCGCCGGCTTAGCGGCTTGCTTTGCGCGACTAGCTCTGGGGAGAGAAGGAGATAGCGCCGGAAACCTCGCCTTTTGCCTTCTTCGGCGCTGGAACCTGGTTGCTGCGCCTTCTCTTTGTCCATGTGCACACACACGATTCCTCAGCGAAAACCATGCAGAAACCTTTCCACGAGCACCCAGGGATGTGCACCCAGCACCACGTGCACGCACACGCAGCTAGAGAAAAGCACCTACCTTTTCACACACTGATGCCTAAGCAAACGCGTGGCCACACACACGCACACATCCGCAAGCGCGCCTACTCCCATCTATTGAGGGAAAGACGGACGAGCAACGTCCTGACAGGCTTGAGGGGAAAAACGTCCGTTGACGGTTGGCGTACTGCACGCCCGCCTACGGGGCTGCAGGGGAATCCACATTTGGAAGGTACCTGAAGATGTGTGCCTGTTCTTGGAGCTCCGCTAGTAGGGTAGCAAAGACACTCGTAGGCAGTACTGAATGCTGCTCCGTGCTACTTCTCCTCCGCTGGCAAATGCTTCAGTGTCGCCCGAGGAAAGACGTTTAACAATCGATCTCCAAGAGGAACGAAACACATGATGCCATAAGGCGAAAGAATAGCAGGGCATCTCTTCACAGGCTTGTCCCTGATCTATAGCTGAGGGCAAACACTTGTGTGCTTGTGGGAGAGCCTGTGTCTTTCCTGGAAGCGTTTGGGAGTTTTGCTCAGACGCGTGTTTCCTCAAGTTCAAGAATCAAGATCTAGGATACCTGCAGACAGGTGCCTGTTTGTGTGGAGACAGTCTGTTTGAAACTGTGTTCCTCAGCGCCCGCTCTTTCTCCCCGTCGCTCCACACGCCTGGGAGTCCCTTTCTTTCTCTCCACAAGCACGTGTGTTGACTTCGTCGCACATGTGCATCTGCACAAGCGTTGAGCTCAGCAGAGCGTGTCTCTTGACACTTGATGTGCGTTGGCTGTGTCTGCCTGCTCCAGTGAAGAGAGAAACGGGAAATCATCTTGGTAGAGGCAACAAAGCAAAAGCGAGGCAGGATTGACATCTGCTCAACAGAGACGGATTCCCTGCGCTGACACAGTTCACAGTTACACGAGAAGCAATCTGAGCGGTCCGTCGACCGGAGACGTGTTTCCCAAGAGGTCGTTTAGCGAGTGAACAGCAGTGTGCGCGACTTTCAGGAGTGTGCCTGGAAAGTGCCAGAATCACCAGGAGCATCTGTGCAAAAGCTGCTGCCTCTGTGACCGCATTGAGGCACGTTCGCGTGTCTGCGAGTATATAGACGGCTCTTTCGCGTTCACTCCGAGGGAAACGGTCCGCTATTGCTTCTGTGCGCACAGACGCGATTCCCTTGTCTCTTGCGAACACAGGGAACTCTGTGCATCCAAATCTACAGGCTAAGGACGCGTCTGCATATGTTTTGGTGAACAATCGAGTGTGCGTGTTCTGACAGCTGCCTCTATGCAGACGTCTCCACAGAGCCATTTCTGAATGCCCCGCAGCCCAGGACTGAATGGATACACTAACAAGTGCACCGGTGTGAGCAACCACATATGCAGAAGGACGTCTTTCATCTCACAGAAGCGCGAACGTCTTGGCGTTCAAGCACATGGCAGAAACAAGGTGTGAACAGATGAGCTGCTGCTATTTTCTCCGTTCGGCATGCTTCGTTGTAGCTCTCTTGCCGGTCGCCGGCTTAGCGGCTTGCTTTGCGCGACTAGCTCTGGGGAGAGAAGGAGATAGCGCCGGAAACCTCGCCTTTTGCCTTCTTCGGCGCTGGAACCTGGTTGCTGCGCCTTCTCTTTGTCCATGTGCACACACACGATTCCTCAGCGAAAACCATGCAGAAACCTTTCCACGAGCACCCAGGGATGTGCACCCAGCACCACGTGCACGCACACGCAGCTAGAGAAAAGCACCTACCTTTTCACACACTGATGCCTAAGCAAACGCGTGGCCACACACACGCACACATCCGCAAGCGCGCCTACTCCCATCTATTGAGGGAAAGATGGACGAGCTCTTTGGTTGCTCTTCACAGGCTTGTCACTGATCTATAGCTGAGGGCAAACACTTGTGTGCTTGTGGGAGAGCCTGTGTCTTTCCTGGAAGCGTTTGGGAGTTTTGCTCAGACGCGTGTTTCCTCAAGTTCAAGAATCAAGATCTAGGATACCTGCAGACAGGTGCCTGTTTGTGTGGAGACAGTCTGTTTGAAACTGTGTTCCTCAGCGCCCGCTCTTTCTCCCCGTCGCTCCACACGCCTGGGAGTCCCTTTCTTTCTCTCCACAAGCACGTGTGTTGACTTCGTCGCACATGTGCATCTGCACAAGCGTTGAGCTCAGCAGAGCGTGTCTCTTGACACTTGATGTGCGTTGGCTGTGTCTGCCTGCTCCAGTGAAGAGAGAAACGGGAAATCATCTTGGTAGAGGCAACAAAGCAAAAGCGAGGCAGGATTGACATCTGCTCAACAGAGACGGATTCCCTGCGCTGACACAGTTCACAGTTACACGAGAAGCAATCTGAGCGGTCCGTCGACCGGAGACGTGTTTCCCAAGAGGTCGTTTAGCGAGTGAACAGCAGTGTGCGCGACTTTCAGGAGTGTGCCTGGAAAGTGCCAGAATCACCAGGAGCATCTGTGCAAAAGCTGCTGCCTCTGTGACCGCATTGAGGCACGTTCGCGTGTCTGCGAGTATATAGACGGCTCTTTCGCGTTCACTCCGAGGGAAACGGTCCGCTATTGCTTCTGTGCGCACAGACGCGATTCCCTTGTCTCTTGCGAACACAGGGAACTCTGTGCATCCAAATCTACAGGCTAAGGACGCGTCTGCATATGTTTTGGTGAACAATCGAGTGTGCGTGTTCTGACAGCTGCCTCTATGCAGACGTCTCCACAGAGCCACTTCTGAATGCCCCGCAGCCCAGGACTGAATGGATACACTAACAAGTGCACCGGTGTGAGCAACCACATATGCAGAAGGACGTCTTTCATCTCACAGAAGCGCGAACGTCTTGGCGTTCAAGCACATGGCAGAAACAAGGTGTGAACAGATGAGCTGCTGCTATTTTCTCCGTTCGGCATGCTTCGTTGTAGCTCTCTTGCCGGTCGCCGGCTTAGCGGCTTGCTTTGCGCGACTAGCTCTGGGGAGAGAAGGAGATAGCGCCGGAAACCTCGCCTTTTGCCTTCTTCGGCGCTGGAACCTGGTTGCTGCGCCTTCTCTTTGTCCATGTGCACACACACGATTCCTCAGCGAAAACCATGCAGAAACCTTTCCACGAGCACCCAGGGATGTGCACCCAGCACCACGTGCACGCACACGCAGCTAGAGAAAAGCACCTACCTTTTCACACACTGATGCCTAAGCAAACGCGTGGCCACACACACGCACACATCCGCAAGCGCGCCTACTCCCATCTATTGAGGGAAAGACGGACGAGCAACGTCCTGACAGGCTTGAGGGGAAAAACGTCCGTTGACGGTTGGCGTACTGCACGCCCGCCTACGGGGCTGCAGGGGAATCCACATTTGGAAGGTACCTGAAGATGTGTGCCTGTTCTTGGAGCTCCGCTAGTAGGGTAGCAAAGACACTCGTAGGCAGTACTGAATGCTGCTCCGTGCTACTTCTCCTCCGCTGGCAAATGCTTCAGTGTCGCCCGAGGAAAGACGTTTAACAATCGATCTCCAAGAGGAACGAAACACATGATGCCATAAGGCGAAAGAATAGCAGGGCATCTCTTCACAGGCTTGTCCCTGATCTATAGCTGAGGGCAAACACTTGTGTGCTTGTGGGAGAGCCTGTGTCTTTCCTGGAAGCGTTTGGGAGTTTTGCTCAGACGCGTGTTTCCTCAAGTTCAAGAATCAAGATCTAGGATACCTGCAGACAGGTGCCTGTTTGTGTGGAGACAGTCTGTTTGAAACTGTGTTCCTCAGCGCCCGCTCTTTCTCCCCGTCGCTCCACACGCCTGGGAGTCCCTTTCTTTCTCTCCACAAGCACGTGTGTTGACTTCGTCGCACATGTGCATCTGCACAAGCGTTGAGCTCAGCAGAGCGTGTCTCTTGACACTTGATGTGCGTTGGCTGTGTCTGCCTGCTCCAGTGAAGAGAGAAACGGGAAATCATCTTGGTAGAGGCAACAAAGCAAAAGCGAGGCAGGATTGACATCTGCTCAACAGAGACGGATTCCCTGCGCTGACACAGTTCACAGTTACACGAGAAGCAATCTGAGCGGTCCGTCGACCGGAGACGTGTTTCCCAAGAGGTCGTTTAGCGAGTGAACAGCAGTGTGCGCGACTTTCAGGAGTGTGCCTGGAAAGTGCCAGAATCACCAGGAGCATCTGTGCAAAAGCTGCTGCCTCTGTGACCGCATTGAGGCACGTTCCCGTGTCTGCGAGTATATAGACGGCTCTTTCGCGTTCACTCCGAGGGAAACGGTCCGCTATTGCTTCTGTGCGTACAGACGCGATTCCCTTGTCTCTTGCGAACACAGGGAACTCTGTGCATCCAAATCTACAGGGTAAGGACGCGTCTGCATATGTTTTGGTGAACAATCGAGTGTGCGTGTTCTGACAGCTGCCTCTATGCAGACGTCTCCACAGAGCCACTTCTGAATGCCCCGCAGCCCAGGACTGAATGGATACACTAACAAGTGCACCGGTGTGAGCAACCACATATGCAGAAGGACGTCTTTCATCTCACAGAAGCGCGAACGTCTTGGCGTTCAAGCACATGGCAGAAACAAGGTGTGAACAGATGAGCTGCTGCTATTTTCTCCGTTCGGCATGCTTCGTTGTAGCTCTCTTGCCGGTCGCCGGCTTAGCGGCTTGCTTTGCGCGACTAGCTCTGGGGAGAGAAGGAGATAGCGCCGGAAACCTCGCCTTTTGCCTTCTTCGGCGCTGGAACCTGGTTGCTGCGCCTTCTCTTTGTCCATGTGCACACACACGATTCCTCAGCGAAAACCATGCAGAAACCTTTCCACGAGCACCCAGGGATGTGCACCCAGCACCACGTGCACGCACACGCAGCTAGAGAAAAGCACCTACCTTTTCACACACTGATGCCTAAGCAAACGCGTGGCCACACACACGCACACATCCGCAAGCGCGCCTACTCCCATCTATTGAGGGAAAGACGGACGAGCAACGTCCTGACAGGCTTGAGGGGAAAAACGTCCGTTGACGGTTGGCGTACTGCACGCCCGCCTACGGGGCTGCAGGGGAATCCACATTTGGAAGGTACCTGAAGATGTGTGCCTGTTCTTGGAGCTCCGCTAGTAGGGTAGCAAAGACACTCGTAGGCAGTACTGAATGCTGCTCCGTGCTACTTCTCCTCCGCTGGCAAATGCTTCACAGTCGCCCTAGGAAAGACGTTTAACAATCGATCTCCAAGAGGAACGAAACACATGATGCCATAAGGCGAAAGAATAGCAGGGCATCTCTTCACAGGCTTGTCCCTGATCTATAGCTGAGGGCAAACACTTGTGTGCTTGTGGGAGAGCCTGTGTCTTTCCTGGAAGCGTTTGGGAGTTTTGCTCAGACGCGTGTTTCCTCAAGTTCAAGAATCAAGATCTAGGATACCTGCAGACAGGTGCCTGTTTGTGTGGAGACAGTCTGTTTGAAACTGTGTTCCTCAGCGCCCGCTCTTTCTCCCCGTCGCTCCACACGCCTGGGAGTCCCTTTCTTTCTCTCCACAAGCACGTGTGTTGACTTCGTCGCACATGTGCATCTGCACAAGCGTTGAGCTCAGCAGAGCGTGTCTCTTGACACTTGATGTGCGTTGGCTGTGTCTGCCTGCTCCAGTGAAGAGAGAAACGGGAAATCATCTTGGTAGAGGCAACAAAGCAAAAGCGAGGCAGGATTGACATCTGCTCAACAGAGACGGATTCCCTGCGCTGACACAGTTCACAGTTACACGAGAAGCAATCTGAGCGGTCCGTCGACCGGAGACGTGTTTCCCAAGAGGTCGTTTAGCGAGTGAACAGCAGTGTGCGCGACTTTCAGGAGTGTGCCTGGAAAGTGCCAGAATCACCAGGAGCATCTGTGCAAAAGCTGCTGCCTCTGTGACCGCATTGAGGCACGTTCCCGTGTCTGCGAGTATATAGACGGCTCTTTCGCGTTCACTCCGAGGGAAACGGTCCGCTATTGCTTCTGTGCGTACAGACGCGATTCCCTTGTCTCTTGCGAACACAGGGAACTCTGTGCATCCAAATCTACAGGGTAAGGACGCGTCTGCATATGTTTTGGTGAACAATCGAGTGTGCGTGTTCTGACAGCTGCCTCTATGCAGACGTCTCCACAGAGCCACTTCGGAATGCCCCGCAGCCCAGGACTGAATGGATACACTAACAAGTGCACCGGTGTGAGCAACCACATATGCAGAAGGACGTCTTTCATCTCACAGAAGCGCGAACGTCTTGGCGTTCAAGCACATGGCAGAAACAAGGTGTGAACAGATGAGCTGCTGCTATTTTCTCCGTTCGGCATGCTTCGTTGTAGCTCTCTTGCCGGTCGCCGGCTTAGCGGCTTGCTTTGCGCGACTAGCTCTGGGGAGAGAAGGAGATAGCGCCGGAAACCTCGCCTTTTGCCTTCTTCGGCGCTGGAACCTGGTTGCTGCGCCTTCTCTTTGTCCATGTGCACACACACGATTCCTCAGCGAAAACCATGCAGAAACCTTTCCACGAGCACCCAGGGATGTGCACCCAGCACCACGTGCACGCACACGCAGCTAGAGAAAAGCACCTACCTTTTCACACACTGATGCCGAAGCAAACGCGTGGCCACACACACGCACACATCCGCAAGCGCGCCTACTCCCATCTATTGAGGGAAAGACGGACGAGCAACGTCCTGACAGGCTTGAGGGGAAAAACGTCCGTTGACGGTTGGCGTACTGCACGCCCGCCTACGGGGCTGCAGGGGAATCCACATTTGGAAGGTACCTGAAGATGTGTGCCTGTTCTTGGAGCTCCGCTAGTAGGGTAGCAAAGACACTCGTAGGCAGTACTGAATGCTGCTCCGTGCTACTTCTCCTCCGCTGGCAAATGCTTCACAGTCGCCCTAGGAAAGACGTTTAACAATCGATCTCCAAGAGGAACGAAACACATGATGCCATAAGGCGAAAGAATAGCAGGGCATCTCTTCACAGGCTTGTCCCTGATCTATAGCTGAGGGCAAACACTTGTGTGCTTGTGGGAGAGCCTGTGTCTTTCCTGGAAGCGTTTGGGAGTTTTGCTCAGACGCGTGTTTCCTCAAGTTCAAGAATCAAGATCTAGGATACCTGCAGACAGGTGCCTGTTTGTGTGGAGACAGTCTGTTTGAAACTGTGTTCCTCAGCGCCCGCTCTTTCTCCCCGTCGCTCCACACGCCTGGGAGTCCCTTTCTTTCTCTCCACAAGCACGTGTGTTGACTTCGTCGCACATGTGCATCTGCACAAGCGTTGAGCTCAGCAGAGCGTGTCTCTTGACACTTGATGTGCGTTGGCTGTGTCTGCCTGCTCCAGTGAAGAGAGAAACGGGAAATCATCTTGGTAGAGGCAACAAAGCAAAAGCGAGGCAGGATTGACAGCTGCTCAACAGAGACGGATTCCCTGCGCTGACACAGTTCACAGTTACACGAGAAGCAATCTGAGCGGTCCGTCGACCGGAGACGTGTTTCCCAAGAGGTCGTTTAGCGAGTGAACAGCAGTGTGCGCGACTTTCAGGAGTGTGCCTGGAAAGTGCCAGAATCACCAGGAGCATCTGTGCAAAAGCTGCTGCCTCTGTGACCGCATTGAGGCACGTTCGCGTGTCTGCGAGTATATAGACGGCTCTTTCGCGTTCACTCCGAGGGAAACGGTCCGCTATTGCTTCTGTGCGCACAGACGCGATTCCCTTGTCTCTTGCGAACACAGGGAACTCTGTGCATCCAAATCTACAGGCTAAGGACGCGTCTGCATATGTTTTGGTGAACAATCGAGTGTGCGTGTTCTGACAGCTGCCTCTATGCAGACGTCTCCACAGAGCCACTTCTGAATGCCCCGCAGCCCAGGACTGAATGGATACACTAACAAGTGCACCGGTGTGAGCAACCACATATGCAGAAGGACGTCTTTCATCTCACAGAAGCGCGAACGTCTTGGCGTTCAAGCACATGGCAGAAACAAGGTGTGAACAGATGAGCTGCTGCTATTTTCTCCGTTCGGCATGCTTCGTTGTAGCTCTCTTGCCGGTCGCCGGCTTAGCGGCTTGCTTTGCGCGACTAGCTCTGGGGAGAGAAGGAGATAGCGCCGGAAACCTCGCCTTTTGCCTTCTTCGGCGCTGGAACCTGGTTGCTGCGCCTTCTCTTTGTCCATGTGCACACACACGATTCCTCAGCGAAAACCATGCAGAAACCTTTCCACGAGCACCCAGGGATGTGCACCCAGCACCACGTGCACGCACACGCAGCTAGAGAAAAGCACCTACCTTTTCACACACTGATGCCTAAGCAAACGCGTGGCCACACACACGCACACATCCGCAAGCGCGCCTACTCCCATCTATTGAGGGAAAGACGGACGAGCTCTTTGGTTGCTCTTCACAGGCTTGTCCCTGATCTATAGCTGAGGGCAAACACTTGTGTGCTTGTGGGAGAGCCTGTGTCTTTCCTGGAAGCGTTTGGGAGTTTTGCTCAGACGCGTGTTTCCTCAAGTTCAAGAATCAAGATCTAGGATACCTGCAGACAGGTGCCTGTTTGTGTGGAGACAGTCTGTTTGAAACTGTGTTCCTCAGCGCCCGCTCTTTCTCCCCGTCGCTCCACACGCCTGGGAGTCCCTTTCTTTCTCTCCACAAGCACGTGTGTTGACTTCGTCGCACATGTGCATCTGCACAAGCGTTGAGCTCAGCAGAGCGTGTCTCTTGACACTTGATGTGCGTTGGCTGTGTCTGCCTGCTCCAGTGAAGAGAGAAACGGGAAATCATCTTGGTAGAGGCAACAAAGCAAAAGCGAGGCAGGATTGACATCTGCTCAACAGAGACGGATTCCCTGCGCTGACACAGTTCACAGTTACACGAGAAGCAATCTGAGCGGTCCGTCGACCGGAGACGTGTTTCCCAAGAGGTCGTTTAGCGAGTGAACAGCAGTGTGCGCGACTTTCAGGAGTGTGCCTGGAAAGTGCCAGAATCACCAGGAGCATCTGTGCAAAAGCTGCTGCCTCTGTGACCGCATTGAGGCACGTTCGCGTGTCTGCGAGTATATAGACGGCTCTTTCGCGTTCACTCCGAGGGAAACGGTCCGCTATTGCTTCTGTGCGCACAGACGCGATTCCCTTGTCTCTTGCGAACACAGGGAACTCTGTGCATCCAAATCTACAGGCTAAGGACGCGTCTGCATATGTTTTGGTGAACAATCGAGTGTGCGTGTTCTGACAGCTGCCTCTATGCAGACGTCTCCACAGAGCCACTTCTGAATGCCCCGCAGCCCAGGACTGAATGGATACACTAACAAGTGCACCGGTGTGAGCAACCACATATGCAGAAGGACGTCTTTCATCTCACAGAAGCGCGAACGTCTTGGCGTTCAAGCACATGGCAGAAACAAGGTGTGAACAGATGAGCTGCTGCTATTTTCTCCGTTCGGCATGCTTCGTTGTAGCTCTCTTGCCGGTCGCCGGCTTAGCGGCTTGCTTTGCGCGACTAGCTCTGGGGAGAGAAGGAGATAGCGCCGGAAACCTCGCCTTTTGCCTTCTTCGGCGCTGGAACCTGGTTGCTGCGCCTTCTCTTTGTCCATGTGCACACACACGATTCCTCAGCGAAAACCATGCAGAAACCTTTCCACGAGCACCCAGGGATGTGCACCCAGCACCACGTGCACGCACACGCAGCTAGAGAAAAGCACCTACCTTTTCACACACTGATGCCTAAGCAAACGCGTGGCCACACACACGCACACATCCGCAAGCGCGCCTACTCCCATCTATTGAGAGAAAGACGGACGAGCTCTTTGGTTGCTCTTCACAGGCTTGTCCCTGATCTATAGCTGAGGGCAAACACTTGTGTGCTTGTGGGAGAGCCTGTGTCTTTCCTGGAAGCGTTTGGGAGTTTTGCTCAGACGCGTGTTTCCTCAAGTTCAAGAATCAAGATCTAGGATACCTGCAGACAGGTGCCTGTTTGTGTGGAGACAGTCTGTTTGAAACTGTGTTCCTCAGCGCCCGCTCTTTCTCCCCGTCGCTCCACACGCCTGGGAGTCCCTTTCTTTCTCTCCACAAGCACGTGTGTTGACTTCGTCGCACATGTGCATCTGCACAAGCGTTGAGCTCAGCAGAGCGTGTCTCTTGACACTTGATGTGCGTTGGCTGTGTCTGCCTGCTCCAGTGAAGAGAGAAACGTGAAATCATCTTGGTAGAGGCAACAAAGCAAAAGCGAGGCAGGATTGACATCTGCTCAACAGAGACGGATTCCCTGCGCTGACACAGTTCACAGTTACACGAGAAGCAATCTGAGCGGTCCGTCGACCGGAGACGTGTTTCCCAAGAGGTCGTTTAGCGAGTGAACAGCAGTGTGCGCGACTTTCAGGAGTGTGCCTGGAAAGTGCCAGAATCACCAGGAGCATCTGTGCAAAAGCTGCTGCCTCTGTGACCGCATTGAGGCACGTTCGCGTGTCTGCGAGTATATAGACGGCTCTTTCGCGTTCACTCCGACGGAAACGGTCCGCTATTGCTTCTGTGCGCACAGACGCGATTCCCTTGTCTCTTGCGAACACAGGGAACTCTGTGCATCCAAATCTACAGGCTAAGGACGCGTCTGCATATGTTTTGGTGAACAATCGAGTGTGCGTGTTCTGACAGCTGCCTCTATGCAGACGTCTCCACAGAGCCACTTCTGAATGCCCTGCAGCCCAGGACTGAATGGATACACTAACAAGTGCACCGGTGTGAGCAACCACATATGCAGAAGGACGTCTTTCATCTCACAGAAGCGCGAACGTCTTGGCGTTCAAGCACATGGCAGAAACAAGGTGTGAACAGATGAGCTGCTGCTATTTTCTCCGTTCGGCATGCTTCGTTGTAGCTCTCTTGCCGGTCGCCGGCTTAGCGGCTTGCTTTGCGCGACTAGCTCTGGGGAGAGAAGGAGATAGCGCCGGAAACCTCGCCTTTTGCCTTCTTCGGCGCTGGAACCTGGTTGCTGCGCCTTCTCTTTGTCCATGTGCACACACACGATTCCTCAGCGAAAACCATGCAGAAACCTTTCCACGAGCACCCAGGGATGTGCACCCAGCACCACGTGCACGCACACGCAGCTAGAGAAAAGCACCTACCTTTTCACACACTGATGCCTAAGCAAACGCGTGGCCACACACACGCACACATCCGCAAGCGCGCCTACTCCCATCTATTGAGGGAAAGACGGACGAGCTCTTTGGTTGCTCTTCACAGGCTTGTCCCTGATCTATAGCTGAGGGCAAACACTTGTGTGCTTGTGGGAGAGCCTGTGTCTTTCCTGGAAGCGTTTGGGAGTTTTGCTCAGACGCGTGTTTCCTCAAGTTCAAGAATCAAGATCTAGGATACCTGCAGACAGGTGCCTGTTTGTGTGGAGACAGTCTGTTTGAAACTGTGTTCCTCAGCGCCCGCTCTTTCTCCCCGTCGCTCCACACGCCTGGGAGTCCCTTTCTTTCTCTCCACAAGCACGTGTGTTGACTTCGTCGCACATGTGCATCTGCACAAGCGTTGAGCTCAGCAGAGCGTGTCTCTTGACACTTGATGTGCGTTGGCTGTGTCTGCCTGCTCCAGTGAAGAGAGAAACGGGAAATCATCTTGGTAGAGGCAACAAAGCAAAAGCGAGGCAGGATTGACATCTGCTCAACAGAGACGGATTCCCTGCGCTGACACAGTTCACAGTTACACGAGAAGCAATCTGAGCGGTCCGTCGACCGGAGACGTGTTTCCCAAGAGGTCGTTTAGCGAGTGAACAGCAGTGTGCGCGACTTTCAGGAGTGTGCCTGGAAAGTGCCAGAATCACCAGGAGCATCTGTGCAAAAGCTGCTGCCTCTGTGACCGCATTGAGGCACGTTCGCGTGTCTGCGAGTATATAGACGGCTCTTTCGCGTTCACTCCGAGGGAAACGGTCCGCTATTGCTTCTGTGCGCACAGACGCGATTCCCTTGTCTCTTGCGAACACAGGGAACTCTGTGCATCCAAATCTACAGGCTAAGGACGCGTCTGCATATGTTTTGGTGAACAATCGAGTGTGCGTGTTCTGACAGCTGCCTCTATGCAGACGTCTCCACAGAGCCACTTCTGAATGCCCCGCAGCCCAGGACTGAATGGATACACTAACAAGTGCACCGGTGTGAGCAACCACATATGCAGAAGGACGTCTTTCATCTCACAGAAGCGCGAACGTCTTGGCGTTCAAGCACATGGCAGAAACAAGGTGTGAACAGATGAGCTGCTGCTATTTTCTCCGTTCGGCATGCTTCGTTGTAGCTCTCTTGCCGGTCGCCGGCTTAGCGGCTTGCTTTGCGCGACTAGCTCTGGGGAGAGAAGGAGATAGCGCCGGAAACCTCGCCTTTTGCCTTCTTCGGCGCTGGAACCTGGTTGCTGCGCCTTCTCTTTGTCCATGTGCACACACACGATTCCTCAGCGAAAACCATGCAGAAACCTTTCCACGAGCACCCAGGGATGTGCACCCAGCACCACGTGCACGCACACGCAGCTAGAGAAAAGCACCTACCTTTTCACACACTGATGCCTAAGCAAACGCGTGGCCACACACACGCACACATCCGCAAGCGCGCCTACTCCCATCTATTGAGAGAAAGACGGACGAGCTCTTTGGTTGCTCTTCACAGGCTTGTCCCTGATCTATAGCTGAGGGCAAACACTTGTGTGCTTGTGGGAGAGCCTGTGTCTTTCCTGGAAGCGTTTGGGAGTTTTGCTCAGACGCGTGTTTCCTCAAGTTCAAGAATCAAGATCTAGGATACCTGCAGACAGGTGCCTGTTTGTGTGGAGACAGTCTGTTTGAAACTGTGTTCCTCAGCGCCCGCTCTTTCTCCCCGTCGCTCCACACGCCTGGGAGTCCCTTTCTTTCTCTCCACAAGCACGTGTGTTGACTTCGTCGCACATGTGCATCTGCACAAGCGTTGAGCTCAGCAGAGCGTGTCTCTTGACACTTGATGTGCGTTGGCTGTGTCTGCCTGCTCCAGTGAAGAGAGAAACGGGAAATCATCTTGGTAGAGGCAACAAAGCAAAAGCGAGGCAGGATTGACATCTGCTCAACAGAGACGGATTCCCTGCGCTGACACAGTTCACAGTTACACGAGAAGCAATCTGAGCGGTCCGTCGACCGGAGACGTGTTTCCCAAGAGGTCGTTTAGCGAGTGAACAGCAGTGTGCGCGACTTTCAGGAGTGTGCCTGGAAAGTGCCAGAATCACCAGGAGCATCTGTGCAAAAGCTGCTGCCTCTGTGACCGCATTGAGGCACGTTCGCGTGTCTGCGAGTATATAGACGGCTCTTTCGCGTTCACTCCGAGGGAAACGGTCCGCTATTGCTTCTGTGCGCACAGACGCGATTCCCTTGTCTCTTGCGAACACAGGGAACTCTGTGCATCCAAATCTACAGGCTAAGGACGCGTCTGCATATGTTTTGGTGAACAATCGAGTGTGCGTGTTCTGACAGCTGCCTCTATGCAGACGTCTCCACAGAGCCACTTCTGAATGCCCCGCAGCCCAGGACTGAATGGATACACTAACAAGTGCACCGGTGTGAGCAACCACATATGCAGAAGGACGTCTTTCATCTCACAGAAGCGCGAACGTCTTGGCGTTCAAGCACATGGCAGAAACAAGGTGTGAACAGATGAGCTGCTGCTATTTTCTCCGTTCGGCATGCTTCGTTGTAGCTCTCTTGCCGGTCGCCGGCTTAGCGGCTTGCTTTGCGCGACTAGCTCTGGGGAGAGAAGGAGATAGCGCCGGAAACCTCGCCTTTTGCCTTCTTCGGCGCTGGAACCTGGTTGCTGCGCCTTCTCTTTGTCCATGTGCACACACACGATTCCTCAGCGAAAACCATGCAGAAACCTTTCCACGAGCACCCAGGGATGTGCACCCAGCACCACGTGCACGCACACGCAGCTAGAGAAAAGCACCTACCTTTTCACACACTGATGCCTAAGCAAACGCGTGGCCACACACACGCACACATCCGCAAGCGCGCCTACTCCCATCTATTGAGGGAAAGACGGACGAGCAACGTCCTGACAGGCTTGAGGGGAAAAACGTCCGTTGACGGTTGGCGTACTGCACGCCCGCCTACGGGGCTGCAGGGGAATCCACATTTGGAAGGTACCTGAAGATGTGTGCCTGTTCTTGGAGCTCCGCTAGTAGGGTAGCAAAGACACTCGTAGGCAGTACTGAATGCTGCTCCGTGCTACTTCTCCTCCGCTGGCAAATGCTTCAGTGTCGCCCGAGGAAAGACGTTTAACAATCGATCTCCAAGAGGAACGAAACACATGATGCCATAAGGCGAAAGAATAGCAGGGCATCTCTTCACAGGCTTGTCCCTGATCTATAGCTGAGGGCAAACACTTGTGTGCTTGTGGGAGAGCCTGTGTCTTTCCTGGAAGCGTTTGGGAGTTTTGCTCAGACGCGTGTTTCCTCAAGTTCAAGAATCAAGATCTAGGATACCTGCAGACAGGTGCCTGTTTGTGTGGAGACAGTCTGTTTGAAACTGTGTTCCTCAGCGCCCGCTCTTTCTCCCCGTCGCTCCACACGCCTGGGAGTCCCTTTCTTTCTCTCCACAAGCACGTGTGTTGACTTCGTCGCACATGTGCATCTGCACAAGCGTTGAGCTCAGCAGAGCGTGTCTCTTGACACTTGATGTGCGTTGGCTGTGTCTGCCTGCTCCAGTGAAGAGAGAAACGGGAAATCATCTTGGTAGAGGCAACAAAGCAAAAGCGAGGCAGGATTGACATCTGCTCAACAGAGACGGATTCCCTGCGCTGACACAGTTCACAGTTACACGAGAAGCAATCTGAGCGGTCCGTCGACCGGAGACGTGTTTCCCAAGAGGTCGTTTAGCGAGTGAACAGCAGTGTGCGCGACTTTCAGGAGTGTGCCTGGAAAGTGCCAGAATCACCAGGAGCATCTGTGCAAAAGCTGCTGCCTCTGTGACCGCATTGAGGCACGTTCGCGTGTCTGCGAGTATATAGACGGCTCTTTCGCGTTCACTCCGAGGGAAACGGTCCGCTATTGCTTCTGTGCGCACAGACGCGATTCCCTTGTCTCTTGCGAACACAGGGAACTCTGTGCATCCAAATCTACAGGCTAAGGACGCGTCTGCATATGTTTTGGTGAACAATCGAGTGTGCGTGTTCTGACAGCTGCCTCTATGCAGACGTCTCCACAGAGCCATTTCTGAATGCCCCGCAGCCCAGGACTGAATGGATACACTAACAAGTGCACCGGTGTGAGCAACCACATATGCAGAAGGACGTCTTTCATCTCACAGAAGCGCGAACGTCTTGGCGTTCAAGCACATGGCAGAAACAAGGTGTGAACAGATGAGCTGCTGCTATTTTCTCCGTTCGGCATGCTTCGTTGTAGCTCTCTTGCCGGTCGCCGGCTTAGCGGCTTGCTTTGCGCGACTAGCTCTGGGGAGAGAAGGAGATAGCGCCGGAAACCTCGCCTTTTGCCTTCTTCGGCGCTGGAACCTGGTTGCTGCGCCTTCTCTTTGTCCATGTGCACACACACGATTCCTCAGCGAAAACCATGCAGAAACCTTTCCACGAGCACCCAGGGATGTGCACCCAGCACCACGTGCACGCACACGCAGCTAGAGAAAAGCACCTACCTTTTCACACACTGATGCCTAAGCAAACGCGTGGCCACACACACGCACACATCCGCAAGCGCGCCTACTCCCATCTATTGAGGGAAAGACGGACGAGCTCTTTGGTTGCTCTTCACAGGCTTGTCCCTGATCTATAGCTGAGGGCAAACACTTGTGTGCTTGTGGGAGAGCCTGTGTCTTTCCTGGAAGCGTTTGGGAGTTTTGCTCAGACGCGTGTTTCCTCAAGTTCAAGAATCAAGATCTAGGATACCTGCAGACAGGTGCCTGTTTGTGTGGAGACAGTCTGTTTGAAACTGTGTTCCTCAGCGCCCGCTCTTTCTCCCCGTCGCTCCACACGCCTGGGAGTCCCTTTCTTTCTCTCCACAAGCACGTGTGTTGACTTCGTCGCACATGTGCATCTGCACAAGCGTTGAGCTCAGCAGAGCGTGTCTCTTGACACTTGATGTGCGTTGGCTGTGTCTGCCTGCTCCAGTGAAGAGAGAAACGGGAAATCATCTTGGTAGAGGCAACAAAGCAAAAGCGAGGCAGGATTGACATCTGCTCAACAGAGACGGATTCCCTGCGCTGACACAGTTCACAGTTACACGAGAAGCAATCTGAGCGGTCCGTCGACCGGAGACGTGTTTCCCAAGAGGTCGTTTAGCGAGTGAACAGCAGTGTGCGCGACTTTCAGGAGTGTGCCTGGAAAGTGCCAGAATCACCAGGAGCATCTGTGCAAAAGCTGCTGCCTCTGTGACCGCATTGAGGCACGTTCGCGTGTCTGCGAGTATATAGACGGCTCTTTCGCGTTCACTCCGAGGGAAACGGTCCGCTATTGCTTCTGTGCGCACAGACGCGATTCCCTTGTCTCTTGCGAACACAGGGAACTCTGTGCATCCAAATCTACAGGCTAAGGACGCGTCTGCATATGTTTTGGTGAACAATCGAGTGTGCGTGTTCTGACAGCTGCCTCTATGCAGACGTCTCCACAGAGCCACTTCTGAATGCCCCGCAGCCCAGGACTGAATGGATACACTAACAAGTGCACCGGTGTGAGCAACCACATATGCAGAAGGACGTCTTTCATCTCACAGAAGCGCGAACGTCTTGGCGTTCAAGCACATGGCAGAAACAAGGTGTGAACAGATGAGCTGCTGCTATTTTCTCCGTTCGGCATGCTTCGTTGTAGCTCTCTTGCCGGTCGCCGGCTTAGCGGCTTGCTTTGCGCGACTAGCTCTGGGGAGAGAAGGAGATAGCGCCGGAAACCTCGCCTTTTGCCTTCTTCGGCGCTGGAACCTGGTTGCTGCGCCTTCTCTTTGTCCATGTGCACACACACGATTCCTCAGCGAAAACCATGCAGAAACCTTTCCACGAGCACCCAGGGATGTGCACCCAGCACCACGTGCACGCACACGCAGCTAGAGAAAAGCACCTACCTTTTCACACACTGATGCCTAAGCAAACGCGTGGCCACACACACGCACACATCCGCAAGCGCGCCTACTCCCATCTATTGAGGGAAAGACGGACGAGCAACGTCCTGACAGGCTTGAGGGGAAAAACGTCCGTTGACGGTTGGCGTACTGCACGCCCGCCTACGGGGCTGCAGGGGAATCCACATTTGGAAGGTACCTGAAGATGTGCGCCTGATCTTGGAGCTCCGCTAGTAGGGTAGCAAAGACACTCGTAGGCAGTACTGAATGCTGCTCCGTGCTACTTCTCCTCCGCTGGCAAATGCTTCACAGTCGCCCTAGGAAAGACGTTTAACAATCGATCTCCAAGAGGAACGAAACACATGATGCCATAAGGCGAAAGAATAGCAGGGCATCTCTTCACAGGCTTGTCCCTGATCTATAGCTGAGGGCAAACACTTGTGTGCTTGTGGGAGAGCCTGTGTCTTTCCTGGAAGCGTTTGGGAGTTTTGCTCAGACGCGTGTTTCCTCAAGTTCAAGAATCAAGATCTAGGATACCTGCAGACAGGTGCCTGTTTGTGTGGAGACAGTCTGTTTGAAACTGTGTTCCTCAGCGCCCGCTCTTTCTCCCCGTCGCTCCACACGCCTGGGAGTCCCTTTCTTTCTCTCCACAAGCACGTGTGTTGACTTCGTCGCACATGTGCATCTGCACAAGCGTTGAGCTCAGCAGAGCGTGTCTCTTGACACTTGATGTGCGTTGGCTGTGTCTGCCTGCTCCAGTGAAGAGAGAAACGTGAAATCATCTTGGTAGAGGCAACAAAGCAAAAGCGAGGCAGGATTGACATCTGCTCAACAGAGACGGATTCCCTGCGCTGACACAGTTCACAGTTACACGAGAAGCAATCTGAGCGGTCCGTCGACCGGAGACGTGTTTCCCAAGAGGTCGTTTAGCGAGTGAACAGCAGTGTGCGCGACTTTCAGGAGTGTGCCTGGAAAGTGCCAGAATCACCAGGAGCATCTGTGCAAAAGCTGCTGCCTCTGTGACCGCATTGAGGCACGTTCGCGTGTCTGCGAGTATATAGACGGCTCTTTCGCGTTCACTCCGAGGGAAACGGTCCGCTATTGCTTCTGTGCGCACAGACGCGATTCCCTTGTCTCTTGCGAACACAGGGAACTCTGTGCATCCAAATCTACAGGCTAAGGACGCGTCTGCATATGTTTTGGTGAACAATCGAGTGTGCGTGTTCTGACAGCTGCCTCTATGCAGACGTCTCCACAGAGCCACTTCTGAATGCCCCGCAGCCCAGGACTGAATGGATACACTAACAAGTGCACCGGTGTGAGCAACCACATATGCAGAAGGACGTCTTTCATCTCACAGAAGCGCGAACGTCTTGGCGTTCAAGCACATGGCAGAAACAAGGTGTGAACAGATGAGCTGCTGCTATTTTCTCCGTTCGGCATGCTTCGTTGTAGCTCTCTTGCCGGTCGCCGGCTTAGCGGCTTGCTTTGCGCGACTAGCTCTGGGGAGAGAAGGAGATAGCGCCGGAAACCTCGCCTTTTGCCTTCTTCGGCGCTGGAACCTGGTTGCTGCGCCTTCTCTTTGTCCATGTGCACACACACGATTCCTCAGCGAAAACCATGCAGAAACCTTTCCACGAGCACCCAGGGATGTGCACCCAGCACCACGTGCACGCACACGCAGCTAGAGAAAAGCACCTACCTTTTCACACACTGATGCCTAAGCAAACGCGTGGCCACACACACGCACACATCCGCAAGCGCGCCTACTCCCATCTATTGAGGGAAAGACGGACGAGCAACGTCCTGACAGGCTTGAGGGGAAAAACGTCCGTTGACGGTTGGCGTACTGCACGCCCGCCTACGGGGCTGCAGGGGAATCCACATTTGGAAGGTACCTGAAGATGTGCGCCTGATCTTGGAGCTCCGCTAGTAGGGTAGCAAAGACACTCGTAGGCAGTACTGAATGCTGCTCCGTGCTACTTCTCCTCCGCTGGCAAATGCTTCACAGTCGCCCTAGGAAAGACGTTTAACAATCGATCTCCAAGAGGAACGAAACACATGATGCCATAAGGCGAAAGAATAGCAGGGCATCTCTTCACAGGCTTGTCCCTGATCTATAGCTGAGGGCAAACACTTGTGTGCTTGTGGGAGAGCCTGTGTCTTTCCTGGAAGCGTTTGGGAGTTTTGCTCAGACGCGTGTTTCCTCAAGTTCAAGAATCAAGATCTAGGATACCTGCAGACAGGTGCCTGTTTGTGTGGAGACAGTCTGTTTGAAACTGTGTTCCTCAGCGCCCGCTCTTTCTCCCCGTCGCTCCACACGCCTGGGAGTCCCTTTCTTTCTCTCCACAAGCACGTGTGTTGACTTCGTCGCACATGTGCATCTGCACAAGCGTTGAGCTCAGCAGAGCGTGTCTCTTGACACTTGATGTGCGTTGGCTGTGTCTGCCTGCTCCAGTGAAGAGAGAAACGGGAAATCATCTTGGTAGAGGCAACAAAGCAAAAGCGAGGCAGGATTGACATCTGCTCAACAGAGATGGATTCCCTGCGCTGACACAGTTCACAGTTACACGAGAAGCAATCTGAGCGGTCCGTCGACCGGAGACGTGTTTCCCAAGAGGTCGTTTAGCGAGTGAACAGCAGTGTGCGCGACTTTCAGGAGTGTGCCTGGAAAGTGCCAGAATCACCAGGAGCATCTGTGCAAAAGCTGCTGCCTCTGTGACCGCATTGAGGCACGTTCCCGTGTCTGCGAGTATATAGACGGCTCTTTCGCGTTCACTCCGAGGGAAACGGTCCGCTATTGCTTCTGTGCGTACAGACGCGATTCCCTTGTCTCTTGCGAACACAGGGAACTCTGTGCATCCAAATCTACAGGCTAAGGACGCGTCTGCATATGTTTTGGTGAACAATCGAGTGTGCGTGTTCTGACAGCTGCCTCTATGCAGACGTCTCCACAGAGCCACTTCTGAATGCCCCGCAGCCCAGGACTGAATGGATACACTAACAAGTGCACCGGTGTGAGCAACCACATATGCAGAAGGACGTCTTTCATCTCACAGAAGCGCGAACGTCTTGGCGTTCAAGCACATGGCAGAAACAAGGTGTGAACAGATGAGCTGCTGCTATTTTCTCCGTTCGGCATGCTTCGTTGTAGCTCTCTTGCCGGTCGCCGGCTTAGCGGCTTGCTTTGCGCGACTAGCTCTGGGGAGAGAAGGAGATAGCGCCGGAAACCTCGCCTTTTGCCTTCTTCGGCGCTGGAACCTGGTTGCTGCGCCTTCTCTTTGTCCATGTGCACACACACGATTCCTCAGCGAAAACCATGCAGAAACCTTTCCACGAGCACCCAGGGATGTGCACCCAGCACCACGTGCACGCACACGCAGCTAGAGAAAAGCACCTACCTTTTCACACACTGATGCCTAAGCAAACGCGTGGCCACACACACGCACACATCCGCAAGCGCGCCTACTCCCATCTATTGAGGGAAAGACGGACGAGCAACGTCCTGACAGGCTTGAGGGGAAAAACGTCCGTTGACGGTTGGCGTACTGCACGCCCGCCTACGGGGCTGCAGGGGAATCCACATTTGGAAGGTACCTGAAGATGTGTGCCTGTTCTTGGAGCTCCGCTAGTAGGGTAGCAAAGACACTCGTAGGCAGTACTGAATGCTGCTCCGTGCTACTTCTCCTCCGCTGGCAAATGCTTCACAGTCGCCCTAGGAAAGACGTTTAACAATCGATCTCCAAGAGGAACGAAACACATGATGCCATAAGGCGAAAGAATAGCAGGGCATCTCTTCACAGGCTTGTCCCTGATCTATAGCTGAGGGCAAACACTTGTGTGCTTGTGGGAGAGCCTGTGTCTTTCCTGGAAGCGTTTGGGAGTTTTGCTCAGACGCGTGTTTCCTCAAGTTCAAGAATCAAGATCTAGGATACCTGCAGACAGGTGCCTGTTTGTGTGGAGACAGTCTGTTTGAAACTGTGTTCCTCAGCGCCCGCTCTTTCTCCCCGTCGCTCCACACGCCTGGGAGTCCCTTTCTTTCTCTCCACAAGCACGTGTGTTGACTTCGTCGCACATGTGCATCTGCACAAGCGTTGAGCTCAGCAGAGCGTGTCTCTTGACACTTGATGTGCGTTGGCTGTGTCTGCCTGCTCCAGTGAAGAGAGAAACGTGAAATCATCTTGGTAGAGGCAACAAAGCAAAAGCGAGGCAGGATTGACATCTGCTCAACAGAGACGGATTCCCTGCGCTGACACAGTTCACAGTTACACGAGAAGCAATCTGAGCGGTCCGTCGACCGGAGACGTGTTTCCCAAGAGGTCGTTTAGCGAGTGAACAGCAGTGTGCGCGACTTTCAGGAGTGTGCCTGGAAAGTGCCAGAATCACCAGGAGCATCTGTGCAAAAGCTGCTGCCTCTGTGACCGCATTGAGGCACGTTCGCGTGTCTGCGAGTATATAGACGGCTCTTTCGCGTTCACTCCGAGGGAAACGGTCCGCTATTGCTTCTGTGCGCACAGACGCGATTCCCTTGTCTCTTGCGAACACAGGGAACTCTGTGCATCCAAATCTACAGGCTAAGGACGCGTCTGCATATGTTTTGGTGAACAATCGAGTGTGCGTGTTCTGACAGCTGCCTCTATGCAGACGTCTCCACAGAGCCACTTCTGAATGCCCCGCAGCCCAGGACTGAATGGATACACTAACAAGTGCACCGGTGTGAGCAACCACATATGCAGAAGGACGTCTTTCATCTCACAGAAGCGCGAACGTCTTGGCGTTCAAGCACATGGCAGAAACAAGGTGTGAACAGATGAGCTGCTGCTATTTTCTCCGTTCGGCATGCTTCGTTGTAGCTCTCTTGCCGGTCGCCGGCTTAGCGGCTTGCTTTGCGCGACTAGCTCTGGGGAGAGAAGGAGATAGCGCCGGAAACCTCGCCTTTTGCCTTCTTCGGCGCTGGAACCTGGTTGCTGCGCCTTCTCTTTGTCCATGTGCACACACACGATTCCTCAGCGAAAACCATGCAGAAACCTTTCCACGAGCACCCAGGGATGTGCACCCAGCACCACGTGCACGCACACGCAGCTAGAGAAAAGCACCTACCTTTTCACACACTGATGCCTAAGCAAACGCGTGGCCACACACACGCACACATCCGCAAGCGCGCCTACTCCCATCTATTGAGGGAAAGACGGACGAGCTCTTTGGTTGCTCTTCACAGGCTTGTCCCTGATCTATAGCTGAGGGCAAACACTTGTGTGCTTGTGGGAGAGCCTGTGTCTTTCCTGGAAGCGTTTGGGAGTTTTGCTCAGACGCGTGTTTCCTCAAGTTCAAGAATCAAGATCTAGGATACCTGCAGACAGGTGCCTGTTTGTGTGGAGACAGTCTGTTTGAAACTGTGTTCCTCAGCGCCCGCTCTTTCTCCCCGTCGCTCCACACGCCTGGGAGTCCCTTTCTTTCTCTCCACAAGCACGTGTGTTGACTTCGTCGCACATGTGCATCTGCACAAGCGTTGAGCTCAGCAGAGCGTGTCTCTTGACACTTGATGTGCTATGGCTGTGTCTGCCTGCTCCAGTGAAGAGAGAAACGGGAAATCATCTTGATAGAGGCAACAAAGCAAAAGCGAGGCAGGATTGACATCTGCTCAACAGAGACGGATTCCCTGCGCTGACACAGTTCACAGTTACACGAGAAGCAATCTGAGCGGTCCGTCGACCGGAGACGTGTTTCCCAAGAGGTCGTTTAGCGAGTGAACAGCAGTGTGCGCGACTTTCAGGAGTGTGCCTGGAAAGTGCCAGAATCACCAGGAGCATCTGTGCAAAAGCTGCTGCCTCTGTGACCGCATTGAGGCACGTTCGCGTGTCTGCGAGTATATAGACGGCTCTTTCGCGTTCACTCCGAGGGAAACGGTCCGCTATTGCTTCTGTGCGCACAGACGCGATTCCCTTGTCTCTTGCGAACACAGGGAACTCTGTGCATCCAAATCTACAGGCTAAGGACGCGTCTGCATATGTTTTGGTGAACAATCGAGTGTGCGTGTTCTGACAGCTGCCTCTATGCAGACGTCTCCACAGAGCCACTTCTGAATGCCCCGCAGCCCAGGACTGAATGGATACACTAACAAGTGCACCGGTGTGAGCAACCACATATGCAGAAGGACGTCTTTCATCTCACAGAAGCGCGAACGTCTTGGCGTTCAAGCACATGGCAGAAACAAGGTGTGAACAGATGAGCTGCTGCTATTTTCTCCGTTCGGCATGCTTCGTTGTAGCTCTCTTGCCGGTCGCCGGCTTAGCGGCTTGCTTTGCGCGACTAGCTCTGGGGAGAGAAGGAGATAGCGCCGGAAACCTCGCCTTTTGCCTTCTTCGGCGCTGGAACCTGGTTGCTGCGCCTTCTCTTTGTCCATGTGCACACACACGATTCCTCAGCGAAAACCATGCAGAAACCTTTCCACGAGCACCCAGGGATGTGCACCCAGCACCACGTGCACGCACACGCAGCTAGAGAAAAGCACCTACCTTTTCACACACTGATGCCTAAGCAAACGCGTGGCCACACACACGCACACATCCGCAAGCGCGCCTACTCCCATCTATTGAGGGAAAGACGGACGAGCAACGTCCTGACAGGCTTGAGGGGAAAAACGTCCGTTGACGGTTGGCGTACTGCACGCCCGCCTACGGGGCTGCAGGGGAATCCACATTTGGAAGGTACCTGAAGATGTGCGCCTGATCTTGGAGCTCCGCTAGTAGGGTAGCAAAGACACTCGTAGGCAGTACTGAATGCTGCTCCGTGCTACTTCTCCTCCGCTGGCAAATGCTTCACAGTCGCCCTAGGAAAGACGTTTAACAATCGATCTCCAAGAGGAACGAAACACATGATGCCATAAGGCGAAAGAATAGCAGGGCATCTCTTCACAGGCTTGTCCCTGATCTATAGCTGAGGGCAAACACTTGTGTGCTTGTGGGAGAGCCTGTGTCTTTCCTGGAAGCGTTTGGGAGTTTTGCTCAGACGCGTGTTTCCTCAAGTTCAAGAATCAAGATCTAGGATACCTGCAGACAGGTGCCTGTTTGTGTGGAGACAGTCTGTTTGAAACTGTGTTCCTCAGCGCCCGCTCTTTCTCCCCGTCGCTCCACACGCCTGGGAGTCCCTTTCTTTCTCTCCACAAGCACGTGTGTTGACTTCGTCGCACATGTGCATCTGCACAAGCGTTGAGCTCAGCAGAGCGTGTCTCTTGACACTTGATGTGCGTTGGCTGTGTCTGCCTGCTCCAGTGAAGAGAGAAACGGGAAATCATCTTGGTAGAGGCAACAAAGCAAAAGCGAGGCAGGATTGACATCTGCTCAACAGAGACGGATTCCCTGCGCTGACACAGTTCACAGTTACACGAGAAGCAATCTGAGCGGTCCGTCGACCGGAGACGTGTTTCCCAAGAGGTCGTTTAGCGAGTGAACAGCAGTGTGCGCGACTTTCAGGAGTGTGCCTGGAAAGTGCCAGAATCACCAGGAGCATCTGTGCAAAAGCTGCTGCCTCTGTGACCGCATTGAGGCACGTTCCCGTGTCTGCGAGTATATAGACGGCTCTTTCGCGTTCACTCCGAGGGAAACGGTCCGCTATTGCTTCTGTGCGTACAGACGCGATTCCCTTGTCTCTTGCGAACACAGGGAACTCTGTGCATCCAAATCTACAGGCTAAGGACGCGTCTGCATATGTTTTGGTGAACAATCGAGTGTGCGTGTTCTGACAGCTGCCTCTATGCAGACGTCTCCACAGAGCCACTTCTGAATGCCCCGCAGCCCAGGACTGAATGGATACACTAACAAGTGCACCGGTGTGAGCAACCACATATGCAGAAGGACGTCTTTCATCTCACAGAAGCGCGAACGTCTTGGCGTTCAAGCACATGGCAGAAACAAGGTGTGAACAGATGAGCTGCTGCTATTTTCTCCGTTCGGCATGCTTCGTTGTAGCTCTCTTGCCGGTCGCCGGCTTAGCGGCTTGCTTTGCGCGACTAGCTCTGGGGAGAGAAGGAGATAGCGCCGGAAACCTCGCCTTTTGCCTTCTTCGGCGCTGGAACCTGGTTGCTGCGCCTTCTCTTTGTCCATGTGCACACACACGATTCCTCAGCGAAAACCATGCAGAAACCTTTCCACGAGCACCCAGGGATGTGCACCCAGCACCACGTGCACGCACACGCAGCTAGAGAAAAGCACCTACCTTTTCACACACTGATGCCTAAGCAAACGCGTGGCCACACACACGCACACATCCGCAAGCGCGCCTACTCCCATCTATTGAGGGAAAGACGGACGAGCAACGTCCTGACAGGCTTGAGGGGAAAAACGTCCGTTGACGGTTGGCGTACTGCACGCCCGCCTACGGGGCTGCAGGGGAATCCACATTTGGAAGGTACCTGAAGATGTGCGCCTGATCTTGGAGCTCCGCTAGTAGGGTAGCAAAGACACTCGTAGGCAGTACTGAATGCTGCTCCGTGCTACTTCTCCTCCGCTGGCAAATGCTTCACAGTCGCCCTAGGAAAGACGTTTAACAATCGATCTCCAAGAGGAACGAAACACATGATGCCATAAGGCGAAAGAATAGCAGGGCATCTCTTCACAGGCTTGTCCCTGATCTATAGCTGAGGGCAAACACTTGTGTGCTTGTGGGAGAGCCTGTGTCTTTCCTGGAAGCGTTTGGGAGTTTTGCTCAGACGCGTGTTTCCTCAAGTTCAAGAATCAAGATCTAGGATACCTGCAGACAGGTGCCTGTTTGTGTGGAGACAGTCTGTTTGAAACTGTGTTCCTCAGCGCCCGCTCTTTCTCCCCGTCGCTCCACACGCCTGGGAGTCCCTTTCTTTCTCTCCACAAGCACGTGTGTTGACTTCGTCGCACATGTGCATCTGCACAAGCGTTGAGCTCAGCAGAGCGTGTCTCTTGACACTTGATGTGCGTTGGCTGTGTCTGCCTGCTCCAGTGAAGAGAGAAACGGGAAATCATCTTGGTAGAGGCAACAAAGCAAAAGCGAGGCAGGATTGACAGCTGCTCAACAGAGACGGATTCCCTGCGCTGACACAGTTCACAGTTACACGAGAAGCAATCTGAGCGGTCCGTCGACCGGAGACGTGTTTCCCAAGAGGTCGTTTAGCGAGTGAACAGCAGTGTGCGCGACTTTCAGGAGTGTGCCTGGAAAGTGCCAGAATCACCAGGAGCATCTGTGCAAAAGCTGCTGCCTCTGTGACCGCATTGAGGCACGTTCGCGTGTCTGCGAGTATATAGACGGCTCTTTCGCGTTCACTCCGAGGGAAACGGTCCGCTATTGCTTCTGTGCGCACAGACGCGATTCCCTTGTCTCTTGCGAACACAGGGAACTCTGTGCATCCAAATCTACAGGCTAAGGACGCGTCTGCATATGTTTTGGTGAACAATCGAGTGTGCGTGTTCTGACAGCTGCCTCTATGCAGACGTCTCCACAGAGCCACTTCTGAATGCCCCGCAGCCCAGGACTGAATGGATACACTAACAAGTGCACCGGTGTGAGCAACCACATATGCAGAAGGACGTCTTTCATCTCACAGAAGCGCGAACGTCTTGGCGTTCAAGCACATGGCAGAAACAAGGTGTGAACAGATGAGCTGCTGCTATTTTCTCCGTTCGGCATGCTTCGTTGTAGCTCTCTTGCCGGTCGCCGGCTTAGCGGCTTGCTTTGCGCGACTAGCTCTGGGGAGAGAAGGAGATAGCGCCGGAAACCTCGCCTTTTGCCTTCTTCGGCGCTGGAACCTGGTTGCTGCGCCTTCTCTTTGTCCATGTGCACACACACGATTCCTCAGCGAAAACCATGCAGAAACCTTTCCACGAGCACCCAGGGATGTGCACCCAGCACCACGTGCACGCACACGCAGCTAGAGAAAAGCACCTACCTTTTCACACACTGATGCCTAAGCAAACGCGTGGCCACACACACGCACACATCCGCAAGCGCGCCTACTCCCATCTATTGAGGGAAAGACGGACGAGCAACGTCCTGACAGGCTTGAGGGGAAAAACGTCCGTTGACGGTTGGCGTACTGCACGCCCGCCTACGGGGCTGCAGGGGAATCCACATTTGGAAGGTACCTGAAGATGTGCGCCTGTTCTTGGAGCTCCGCTAGTAGGGTAGCAAAGACACTCGTAGGCAGTACTGAATGCTGCTCCGTGCTACTTCTCCTCCGCTGGCAAATGCTTCACAGTCGCCCGAGGAAAGACGTTTAACAATCGATCTCCAAGAGGAACGAAACACATGATGCCATAAGGCGAAAGAATAGCAGGGCATCTCTTCACAGGCTTGTCCCTGATCTATAGCTGAGGGCAAACACTTGTGTGCTTGTGGGAGAGCCTGTGTCTTTCCTGGAAGCGTTTGGGAGTTTTGCTCAGACGCGTGTTTCCTCAAGTTCAAGAATCAAGATCTAGGATACCTGCAGACAGGTGCCTGTTTGTGTGGAGACAGTCTGTTTGAAACTGTGTTCCTCAGCGCCCGCTCTTTCTCCCCGTCGCTCCACACGCCTGGGAGTCCCTTTCTTTCTCTCCACAAGCACGTGTGTTGACTTCGTCGCACATGTGCATCTGCACAAGCGTTGAGCTCAGCAGAGCGTGTCTCTTGACACTTGATGTGCGTTGGCTGTGTCTGCCTGCTCCAGTGAAGAGAGAAACGGGAAATCATCTTGGTAGAGGCAACAAAGCAAAAGCGAGGCAGGATTGACATCTGCTCAACAGAGACGGATTCCCTGCGCTGACACAGTTCACAGTTACACGAGAAGCAATCTGAGCGGTCCGTCGACCGGAGACGTGTTTCCCAAGAGGTCGTTTAGCGAGTGAACAGCAGTGTGCGCGACTTTCAGGAGTGTGCCTGGAAAGTGCCAGAATCACCAGGAGCATCTGTGCAAAAGCTGCTGCCTCTGTGACCGCATTGAGGCACGTTCGCGTGTCTGCGAGTATATAGACGGCTCTTTCGCGTTCACTCCGAGGGAAACGGTCCGCTATTGCTTCTGTGCGCACAGACGCGATTCCCTTGTCTCTTGCGAACACAGGGAACTCTGTGCATCCAAATCTACAGGCTAAGGACGCGTCTGCATATGTTTTGGTGAACAATCGAGTGTGCGTGTTCTGACAGCTGCCTCTATGCAGACGTCTCCACAGAGCCACTTCTGAATGCCCCGCAGCCCAGGACTGAATGGATACACTAACAAGTGCACCGGTGTGAGCAACCACATATGCAGAAGGACGTCTTTCATCTCACAGAAGCGCGAACGTCTTGGCGTTCAAGCACATGGCAGAAACAAGGTGTGAACAGATGAGCTGCTGCTATTTTCTCCGTTCGGCATGCTTCGTTGTAGCTCTCTTGCCGGTCGCCGGCTTAGCGGCTTGCTTTGCGCGACTAGCTCTGGGGAGAGAAGGAGATAGCGCCGGAAACCTCGCCTTTTGCCTTCTTCGGCGCTGGAACCTGGTTGCTGCGCCTTCTCTTTGTCCATGTGCACACACACGATTCCTCAGCGAAAACCATGCAGAAACCTTTCCACGAGCACCCAGGGATGTGCACCCAGCACCACGTGCACGCACACGCAGCTAGAGAAAAGCACCTACCTTTTCACACACTGATGCCTAAGCAAACGCGTGGCCACACACACGCAAACATCCGCAGGCGCGCCTACTCCCATCTATTGAGGGAAAGACGGACGAGCAACGTCCTGACAGGCTTGAGGGGAAAAACGTCCGTTGACGGTTGGCGTACTGCACGCCCGCCTACGGGGCTGCAGGGGAATCCACATTTGGAAGGTACCTGAAGATGTGCGCCTGTTCTTGGAGCTCCGCTAGTAGGGTAGCAAAGACACTCGTAGGCAGTACTGAATGCTGCTCCGTGCTACTTCTCCTCCGCTGGCAAATGCTTCACAGTCGCCCTAGGAAAGACGTTTAACAATCGATCTCCAAGAGGAACGAAACACATGATGCCATAAGGCGAAAGAATAGCAGGGCATCTCTTCACAGGCTTGTCCCTGATCTATAGCTGAGGGCAAACACTTGTGTGCTTGTGGGAGAGCCTGTGTCTTTCCTGGAAGCGTTTGGGAGTTTTGCTCAGACGCGTGTTTCCTCAAGTTCAAGAATCAAGATCTAGGATACCTGCAGACAGGTGCCTGTTTGTGTGGAGACAGTCTGTTTGAAACTGTGTTCCTCAGCGCCCGCTCTTTCTCCCCGTCGCTCCACACGCCTGGGAGTCCCTTTCTTTCTCTCCACAAGCACGTGTGTTGACTTCGTCGCACATGTGCATCTGCACAAGCGTTGAGCTCAGCAGAGCGTGTCTCTTGACACTTGATGTGCGTTGGCTGTGTCTGCCTGCTCCAGTGAAGAGAGAAACGGGAAATCATCTTGGTAGAGGCAACAAAGCAAAAGCGAGGCAGGATTGACATCTGCTCAACAGAGACGGATTCCCTGCGCTGACACAGTTCACAGTTACACGAGAAGCAATCTGAGCGGTCCGTCGACCGGAGACGTGTTTCCCAAGAGGTCGTTTAGCGAGTGAACAGCAGTGTGCGCGACTTTCAGGAGTGTGCCTGGAAAGTGCCAGAATCACCAGGAGCATCTGTGCAAAAGCTGCTGCCTCTGTGACCGCATTGAGGCACGTTCCCGTGTCTGCGAGTATATAGACGGCTCTTTCGCGTTCACTCCGAGGGAAACGGTCCGCTATTGCTTCTGTGCGTACAGACGCGATTCCCTTGTCTCTTGCGAACACAGGGAACTCTGTGCATCCAAATCTACAGGCTAAGGACGCGTCTGCATATGTTTTGGTGAACAATCGAGTGTGCGTGTTCTGACAGCTGCCTCTATGCAGACGTCTCCACAGAGCCACTTCTGAATGCCCCGCAGCCCAGGACTGAATGGATACACTAACAAGTGCACCGGTGTGAGCAACCACATATGCAGAAGGACGTCTTTCATCTCACAGAAGCGCGAACGTCTTGGCGTTCAAGCACATGGCAGAAACAAGGTGTGAACAGATGAGCTGCTGCTATTTTCTCCGTTCGGCATGCTTCGTTGTAGCTCTCTTGCCGGTCGCCGGCTTAGCGGCTTGCTTTGCGCGACTAGCTCTGGGGAGAGAAGGAGATAGCGCCGGAAACCTCGCCTTTTGCCTTCTTCGGCGCTGGAACCTGGTTGCTGCGCCTTCTCTTTGTCCATGTGCACACACACGATTCCTCAGCGAAAACCATGCAGAAACCTTTCCACGAGCACCCAGGGATGTGCACCCAGCACCACGTGCACGCACACGCAGCTAGAGAAAAGCACCTACCTTTTCACACACTGATGCCTAAGCAAACGTGTGGCCACACACACGCACACATCCGCAAGCGCGCCTACTCCCATCTATTGAGGGAAAGACGGACGAGCAACGTCCTGACAGGCTTGAGGGGAAAAACGTCCGTTGACGGTTGGCGTACTGCACGCCCGCCTACGGGGCTGCAGGGGAATCCACATTTGGAAGGTACCTGAAGATGTGTGCCTGTTCTTGGAGCTCCGCTAGTAGGGTAGCAAAGACACTCGTAGGCAGTACTGAATGCTGCTCCGTGCTACTTCTCCTCCGCTGGCAAATGCTTCACAGTCGCCCTAGGAAAGACGTTTAACAATCGATCTCCAAGAGGAACGAAACACATGATGCCATAAGGCGAAAGAATAGCAGGGCATCTCTTCACAGGCTTGTCCCTGATCTATAGCTGAGGGCAAACACTTGTGTGCTTGTGGGAGAGCCTGTGTCTTTCCTGGAAGCGTTTGGGAGTTTTGCTCAGACGCGTGTTTCCTCAAGTTCAAGAATCAAGATCTAGGATACCTGCAGACAGGTGCCTGTTTGTGTGGAGACAGTCTGTTTGAAACTGTGTTCCTCAGCGCCCGCTCTTTCTCCCCGTCGCTCCACACGCCTGGGAGTCCCTTTCTTTCTCTCCACAAGCACGTGTGTTGACTTCGTCGCACATGTGCATCTGCACAAGCGTTGAGCTCAGCAGAGCGTGTCTCTTGACACTTGATGTGCGTTGGCTGTGTCTGCCTGCTCCAGTGAAGAGAGAAACGGGAAATCATCTTGGTAGAGGCAACAAAGCAAAAGCGAGGCAGGATTGACATCTGCTCAACAGAGACGGATTCCCTGCGCTGACACAGTTCACAGTTACACGAGAAGCAATCTGAGCGGTCCGTCGACCGGAGACGTGTTTCCCAAGAGGTCGTTTAGCGAGTGAACAGCAGTGTGCGCGACTTTCAGGAGTGTGCCTGGAAAGTGCCAGAATCACCAGGAGCATCTGTGCAAAAGCTGCTGCCTCTGTGACCGCATTGAGGCACGTTCGCGTGTCTGCGAGTATATAGACGGCTCTTTCGCGTTCACTCCGAGGGAAACGGTCCGCTATTGCTTCTGTGCGTACAGACGCGATTCCCTTGTCTCTTGCGAACACAGGGAACTCTGTGCATCCAAATCTACAGGCTAAGGACGCGTCTGCATATGTTTTGGTGAACAATCGAGTGTGCGTGTTCTGACAGCTGCCTCTATGCAGACGTCTCCACAGAGCCACTTCTGAATGCCCCGCAGCCCAGGACTGAATGGATACACTAACAAGTGCACCGGTGTGAGCAACCACATATGCAGAAGGACGTCTTTCATCTCACAGAAGCGCGAACGTCTTGGCGTTCAAGCACATGGCAGAAACAAGGTGTGAACAGATGAGCTGCTGCTATTTTCTCCGTTCGGCATGCTTCGTTGTAGCTCTCTTGCCGGTCGCCGGCTTAGCGGCTTGCTTTGCGCGACTAGCTCTGGGGAGAGAAGGAGATAGCGCCGGAAACCTCGCCTTTTGCCTTCTTCGGCGCTGGAACCTGGTTGCTGCGCCTTCTCTTTGTCCATGTGCACACACACGATTCCTCAGCGAAAACCATGCAGAAACCTTTCCACGAGCACCCAGGGATGTGCACCCAGCACCACGTGCACGCACACGCAGCTAGAGAAAAGCACCTACCTTTTCACACACTGATGCCTAAGCAAACGCGTGGCCACACACACGCACACATCCGCAAGCGCGCCTACTCCCATCTATTGAGGGAAAGACGGACGAGCAACGTCCTGACAGGCTTGAGGGGAAAAACGTCCGTTGACGGTTGGCGTACTGCACGCCCGCCTACGGGGCTGCAGTGGAATCCACATTTGGAAGGTACCTGAAGATGTGTGCCTGTTCTTGGAGCTCCGCTAGTAGGGTAGCAAAGACACTCGTAGGCAGTACTGAATGCTGCTCCGTGCTACTTCTCCTCCACTGGCAGATGCTTCACATTCGCCCTAGGAAAGACGTTTAACAATCGATCTCCAAGAGGAACGAAACACATGATGCCATAAGGCGAAAGAATAGCAGGGCATCTCTTCACAGGCTTGTCCCTGATCTATAGCTGAGGGCAAACACTTGTGTGCTTGTGGGAGAGCCTGTGTCTTTCCTGGAAGCGTTTGGGAGTTTTGCTCAGACGCGTGTTTCCTCAAGTTCAAGAATCAAGATCTAGGATACCTGCAGACAGGTGCCTGTTTGTGTGGAGACAGTCTGTTTGAAACTGTGTTCCTCAGCGCCCGCTCTTTCTCCCCGTCGCTCCACACGCCTGGGAGTCCCTTTCTTTCTCTCCACAAGCACGTGTGTTGACTTCGTCGCACATGTGCATCTGCACAAGCGTTGAGCTCAGCAGAGCGTGTCTCTTGACACTTGATGTGCGTTGGCTGTGTCTGCCTGCTCCAGTGAAGAGAGAAACGAGAAATCATCTTGGTAGAGGCAACAAAGCAAAAGCGAGGCAGGATTGACATCTGCTCAACAGAGACGGATTCCCTGCGCTGACACAGTTCACAGTTACACGAGAAGCAATCTGAGCGGTCCGTCGACCGGAGACGTGTTTCCCAAGAGGTCGTTTAGCGAGTGAACAGCAGTGTGCGCGACTTTCAGGAGTGTGCCTGGAAAGTGCCAGAATCACCAGGAGCATCTGTGCAAAAGCTGCTGCCTCTGTGACCGCATTGAGGCACGTTCCCGTGTCTGCGAGTATATAGACGGCTCTTTCGCGTTCACTCCGAGGGAAACGGTCCGCTATTGCTTCTGTGCGTACAGAAGCGATTCCCTTGTCTCTTGCGAACACAGGGAACTCTGTGCATCCAAATCTACAGGCTACGGACGCGTCTGCATATGTTTTGGTGAACAATCGAGTGTGCGTGTTCTGACAGCTGCCTCTATGCAGACGTCTCCACAGAGCCACTTCTGAATGCCCCGCAGCCCAGGACTGAATGGATACACTAACAAGTGCACCGGTGTGAGCAACCACATATGCAGAAGGACGTCTTTCATCTCACAGAAGCGCGAACGTCTTGGCGTTCAAGCACATGGCAGAAACAAGGTGTGAACAGATGAGCTGCTGCTATTTTCTCCGTTCGGCATGCTTCGTTGTAGCTCTCTTGCCGGTCGCCGGCTTAGCGGCTTGCTTTGCGCGACTAGCTCTGGGGAGAGAAGGAGATAGCGCCGGAAACCTCGCCTTTTGCCTTCTTCGGCGCTGGAACCTGGTTGCTGCGCCTTCTCTTTGTCCATGTGCACACACACGATTCCTCAGCGAAAACCATGCAGAAACCTTTCCACGAGCACCCAGGGATGTGCACCCAGCACCACGTGCACGCACACGCAGCTAGAGAAAAGCACCTACCTTTTCACACACTGATGCCTAAGCAAACGCGTGGCCACACACACGCACACATCCGCAAGCGCGCCTACTCCCATCTATTGAGGGAAAGACGGACGAGCAACGTCCTGACAGGCTTGAGGGGAAAAACGTCCGTTGACGGTTGGCGTACTGCACGCCCGCCTACGGGGCTGCAGGGGAATCCACATTTGGAAGGTACCTGAAGATGTGTGCCTGTTCTTGGAGCTCCGCTAGTAGGGTAGCAAAGACACTCGTAGGCAGTACTGAATGCTGCTCCGTGCTACTTCTCCTCCGCTGGCAAATGCTTCACAGTCGCCCGAGGAAAGACGTTTAACAATCGATCTCCAAGAGGAACGAAACACATGATGCCATAAGGCGAAAGAATAGCAGGGCATCTCTTCACAGGCTTGTCCCTGATCTATAGCTGAGGGCAAACACTTGTGTGCTTGTGGGAGAGCCTGTGTCTTTCCTGGAAGCGTTTGGGAGTTTTGCTCAGACGCGTGTTTCCTCAAGTTCAAGAATCAAGATCTAGGATACCTGCAGACAGGTGCCTGTTTGTGTGGAGACAGTCTGTTTGAAACTGTGTTCCTCAGCGCCCGCTCTTTCTCCCCGTCGCTCCACACGCCTGGGAGTCCCTTTCTTTCTCTCCACAAGCACGTGTGTTGACTTCGTCGCACATGTGCATCTGCACAAGCGTTGAGCTCAGCAGAGCGTGTCTCTTGACACTTGATGTGCGTTGGCTGTGTCTGCCTGCTCCAGTGAAGAGAGAAACGGGAAATCATCTTGGTAGAGGCAACAAAGCAAAAGCGAGGCAGGATTGACATCTGCTCAACAGAGACGGATTCCCTGCGCTGACACAGTTCACAGTTACACGAGAAGCAATCTGAGCGGTCCGTCGACCGGAGACGTGTTTCCCAAGAGGTCGTTTAGCGAGTGAACAGCAGTGTGCGCGACTTTCAGGAGTGTGCCTGGAAAGTGCCAGAATCACCAGGAGCATCTGTGCAAAAGCTGCTGCCTCTGTGACCGCATTGAGGCACGTTCCCGTGTCTGCGAGTATATAGACGGCTCTTTCGCGTTCACTCCGAGGGAAACGGTCCGCTATTGCTTCTGTGCGTACAGACGCGATTCCCTTGTCTCTTGCGAACACAGGGAACTCTGTGCATCCAAATCTACAGGCTAAGGACGCGTCTGCATATGTTTTGGTGAACAATCGAGTGTGCGTGTTCTGACAGCTGCCTCTATGCAGACGTCTCCACAGAGCCACTTCTGAATGCCCCGCAGCCCAGGACTGAATGGATACACTAACAAGTGCACCGGTGTGAGCAACCACATATGCAGAAGGACGTCTTTCATCTCACAGAAGCGCGAACGTCTTGGCGTTCAAGCACATGGCAGAAACAAGGTGTGAACAGATGAGCTGCTGCTATTTTCTCCGTTCGGCATGCTTCGTTGTAGCTCTCTTGCCGGTCGCCGGCTTAGCGGCTTGCTTTGCGCGACTAGCTCTGGGGAGAGAAGGAGATAGCGCCGGAAACCTCGCCTTTTGCCTTCTTCGGCGCTGGAACCTGGTTGCTGCGCCTTCTCTTTGTCCATGTGCACACACACGATTCCTCAGCGAAAACCATGCAGAAACCTTTCCACGAGCACCCAGGGATGTGCACCCAGCACCACGTGCACGCACACGCAGCTAGAGAAAAGCACCTACCTTTTCACACACTGATGCCTAAGCAAACGTGTGGCCACACACACGCACACATCCGCAAGCGCGCCTACTCCCATCTATTGAGGGAAAGACGGACGAGCAACGTCCTGACAGGCTTGAGGGGAAAAACGTCCGTTGACGGTTGGCGTACTGCACGCCCGCCTACGGGGCTGCAGGGGAATCCACATTTGGAAGGTACCTGAAGATGTGTGCCTGTTCTTGGAGCTCCGCTAGTAGGGTAGCAAAGACACTCGTAGGCAGTACTGAATGCTGCTCCGTGCTACTTCTCCTCCGCTGGCAAATGCTTCACAGTCGCCCTAGGAAAGACGTTTAACAATCGATCTCCAAGAGGAACGAAACACATGATGCCATAAGGCGAAAGAATAGCAGGGCATCTCTTCACAGGCTTGTCCCTGATCTATAGCTGAGGGCAAACACTTGTGTGCTTGTGGGAGAGCCTGTGTCTTTCCTGGAAGCGTTTGGGAGTTTTGCTCAGACGCGTGTTTCCTCAAGTTCAAGAATCAAGATCTAGGATACCTGCAGACAGGTGCCTGTTTGTGTGGAGACAGTCTGTTTGAAACTGTGTTCCTCAGCGCCCGCTCTTTCTCCCCGTCGCTCCACACGCCTGGGAGTCCCTTTCTTTCTCTCCACAAGCACGTGTGTTGACTTCGTCGCACATGTGCATCTGCACAAGCGTTGAGCTCAGCAGAGCGTGTCTCTTGACACTTGATGTGCGTTGGCTGTGTCTGCCTGCTCCAGTGAAGAGAGAAACGGGAAATCATCTTGGTAGAGGCAACAAAGCAAAAGCGAGGCAGGATTGACAGCTGCTCAACAGAGACGGATTCCCTGCGCTGACACAGTTCACAGTTACACGAGAAGCAATCTGAGCGGTCCGTCGACCGGAGACGTGTTTCCCAAGAGGTCGTTTAGCGAGTGAACAGCAGTGTGCGCGACTTTCAGGAGTGTGCCTGGAAAGTGCCAGAATCACCAGGAGCATCTGTGCAAAAGCTGCTGCCTCTGTGACCGCATTGAGGCACGTTCGCGTGTCTGCGAGTATATAGACGGCTCTTTCGCGTTCACTCCGAGGGAAACGGTCCGCTATTGCTTCTGTGCGTACAGACGCGATTCCCTTGTCTCTTGCGAACACAGGGAACTCTGTGCATCCAAATCTACAGGCTAAGGACGCGTCTGCATATGTTTTGGTGAACAATCGAGTGTGCGTGTTCTGACAGCTGCCTCTATGCAGACGTCTCCACAGAGCCACTTCTGAATGCCCCGCAGCCCAGGACTGAATGGATACACTAACAAGTGCACCGGTGTGAGCAACCACATATGCAGAAGGACGTCTTTCATCTCACAGAAGCGCGAACGTCTTGGCGTTCAAGCACATGGCAGAAACAAGGTGTGAACAGATGAGCTGCTGCTATTTTCTCCGTTCGGCATGCTTCGTTGTAGCTCTCTTGCCGGTCGCCGGCTTAGCGGCTTGCTTTGCGCGACTAGCTCTGGGGAGAGAAGGAGATAGCGCCGGAAACCTCGCCTTTTGCCTTCTTCGGCGCTGGAACCTGGTTGCTGCGCCTTCTCTTTGTCCATGTGCACACACACGATTCCTCAGCGAAAACCATGCAGAAACCTTTCCACGAGCACCCAGGGATGTGCACCCAGCACCACGTGCACGCACACGCAGCTAGAGAAAAGCACCTACCTTTTCACACACTGATGCCTAAGCAAACGCGTGGCCACACACACACACACATCCGCAAGCGCGCCTACTCCCATCTATTGAGGGAAAGACGGACGAGCAACGTCCTGACAGGCTTGAGGGGAAAAACGTCCGTTGACGGTTGGCGTACTGCACGCCCGCCTACGGGGCTGCAGGGGAATCCACATTTGGAAGGTACCTGAAGATGTGCGCCTGATCTTGGAGCTCCGCTAGTAGGGTAGCAAAGACACTCGTAGGCAGTACTGAATGCTGCTCCGTGCTACTTCTCCTCCGCTGGCAAATGCTTCACAGTCGCCCTAGGAAAGACGTTTAACAATCGATCTCCAAGAGGAACGAAACACATGATGCCATAAGGCGAAAGAATAGCAGGGCATCTCTTCACAGGCTTGTCCCTGATCTATAGCTGAGGGCAAACACTTGTGTGCTTGTGGGAGAGCCTGTGTCTTTCCTGGAAGCGTTTGGGAGTTTTGCTCAGACGCGTGTTTCCTCAAGTTCAAGAATCAAGATCTAGGATACCTGCAGACAGGTGCCTGTTTGTGTGGAGACAGTCTGTTTGAAACTGTGTTCCTCAGCGCCCGCTCTTTCTCCCCGTCGCTCCACACGCCTGGGAGTCCCTTTCTTTCTCTCCACAAGCACGTGTGTTGACTTCGTCGCACATGTGCATCTGCACAAGCGTTGAGCTCAGCAGAGCGTGTCTCTTGACACTTGATGTGCGTTGGCTGTGTCTGCCTGCTCCAGTGAAGAGAGAAACGGGAAATCATCTTGGTAGAGGCAACAAAGCAAAAGCGAGGCAGGATTGACATCTGCTCAACAGAGACGGATTCCCTGCGCTGACACAGTTCACAGTTACACGAGAAGCAATCTGAGCGGTCCGTCGACCGGAGACGTGTTTCCCAAGAGGTCGTTTAGCGAGTGAACAGCAGTGTGCGCGACTTTCAGGAGTGTGCCTGGAAAGTGCCAGAATCACCAGGAGCATCTGTGCAAAAGCTGCTGCCTCTGTGACCGCATTGAGGCACGTTCCCGTGTCTGCGAGTATATAGACGGCTCTTTCGCGTTCACTCCGAGGGAAACGGTCCGCTATTGCTTCTGTGCGTACAGACGCGATTCCCTTGTCTCTTGCGAACACAGGGAACTCTGTGCATCCAAATCTACAGGCTAAGGACGCGTCTGCATATGTTTTGGTGAACAATCGAGTGTGCGTGTTCTGACAGCTGCCTCTATGCAGACGTCTCCACAGAGCCACTTCTGAATGCCCCGCAGCCCAGGACTGAATGGATACACTAACAAGTGCACCGGTGTGAGCAACCACATATGCAGAAGGACGTCTTTCATCTCACAGAAGCGCGAACGTCTTGGCGTTCAAGCACATGGCAGAAACAAGGTGTGAACAGATGAGCTGCTGCTATTTTCTCCGTTCGGCATGCTTCGTTGTAGCTCTCTTGCCGGTCGCCGGCTTAGCGGCTTGCTTTGCGCGACTAGCTCTGGGGAGAGAAGGAGATAGCGCCGGAAACCTCGCCTTTTGCCTTCTTCGGCGCTGGAACCTGGTTGCTGCGCCTTCTCTTTGTCCATGTGCACACACACGATTCCTCAGCGAAAACCATGCAGAAACCTTTCCACGAGCACCCAGGGATGTGCACCCAGCACCACGTGCACGCACACGCAGCTAGAGAAAAGCACCTACCTTTTCACACACTGATGCCTAAGCAAACGCGTGGCCACACACACACACACATCCGCAAGCGCGCCTACTCCCATCTATTGAGGGAAAGACGGACGAGCAACGTCCTGACAGGCTTGAGGGGAAAAACGTCCGTTGACGGTTGGCGTACTGCACGCCCGCCTACGGGGCTGCAGGGGAATCCACATTTGGAAGGTACCTGAAGATGTGCGCCTGATCTTGGAGCTCCGCTAGTAGGGTAGCAAAGACACTCGTAGGCAGTACTGAATGCTGCTCCGTGCTACTTCTCCTCCGCTGGCAAATGCTTCACAGTCGCCCTAGGAAAGACGTTTAACAATCGATCTCCAAGAGGAACGAAACACATGATGCCATAAGGCGAAAGAATAGCAGGGCATCTCTTCACAGGCTTGTCCCTGATCTATAGCTGAGGGCAAACACTTGTGTGCTTGTGGGAGAGCCTGTGTCTTTCCTGGAAGCGTTTGGGAGTTTTGCTCAGACGCGTGTTTCCTCAAGTTCAAGAATCAAGATCTAGGATACCTGCAGACAGGTGCCTGTTTGTGTGGAGACAGTCTGTTTGAAACTGTGTTCCTCAGCGCCCGCTCTTTCTCCCCGTCGCTCCACACGCCTGGGAGTCCCTTTCTTTCTCTCCACAAGCACGTGTGTTGACTTCGTCGCACATGTGCATCTGCACAAGCGTTGAGCTCAGCAGAGCGTGTCTCTTGACACTTGATGTGCGTTGGCTGTGTCTGCCTGCTCCAGTGAAGAGAGAAACGGGAAATCATCTTGGTAGAGGCAACAAAGCAAAAGCGAGGCAGGATTGACATCTGCTCAACAGAGACGGATTCCCTGCGCTGACACAGTTCACAGTTACACGAGAAGCAATCTGAGCGGTCCGTCGACCGGAGACGTGTTTCCCAAGAGGTCGTTTAGCGAGTGAACAGCAGTGTGCGCGACTTTCAGGAGTGTGCCTGGAAAGTGCCAGAATCACCAGGAGCATCTGTGCAAAAGCTGCTGCCTCTGTGACCGCATTGAGGCACGTTCCCGTGTCTGCGAGTATATAGACGGCTCTTTCGCGTTCACTCCGAGGGAAACGGTCCGCTATTGCTTCTGTGCGTACAGACGCGATTCCCTTGTCTCTTGCGAACACAGGGAACTCTGTGCATCCAAATCTACAGGCTAAGGACGCGTCTGCATATGTTTTGGTGAACAATCGAGTGTGCGTGTTCTGACAGCTGCCTCTATGCAGACGTCTCCACAGAGCCACTTCTGAATGCCCCGCAGCCCAGGACTGAATGGATACACTAACAAGTGCACCGGTGTGAGCAACCACATATGCAGAAGGACGTCTTTCATCTCACAGAAGCGCGAACGTCTTGGCGTTCAAGCACATGGCAGAAACAAGGTGTGAACAGATGAGCTGCTGCTATTTTCTCCGTTCGGCATGCTTCGTTGTAGCTCTCTTGCCGGTCGCCGGCTTAGCGGCTTGCTTTGCGCGACTAGCTCTGGGGAGAGAAGGAGATAGCGCCGGAAACCTCGCCTTTTGCCTTCTTCGGCGCTGGAACCTGGTTGCTGCGCCTTCTCTTTGTCCATGTGCACACACACGATTCCTCAGCGAAAACCATGCAGAAACCTTTCCACGAGCACCCAGGGATGTGCACCCAGCACCACGTGCACGCACACGCAGCTAGAGAAAAGCACCTACCTTTTCACACACTGATGCCTAAGCAAACGCGTGGCCACACACACGCACACATCCGCAAGCGCGCCTACTCCCATCTATTGAGGGAAAGACGGACGAGCAACGTCCTGACAGGCTTGAGGGGAAAAACGTCCGTTGACGGTTGGCGTACTGCACGCCCGCCTACGGGGCTGCAGGGGAATCCACATTTGGAAGGTACCTGAAGATGTGTGCCTGTTCTTGGAGCTCCGCTAGTAGGGTAGCAAAGACACTCGTAGGCAGTACTGAATGCTGCTCCGTGCTACTTCTCCTCCGCTGGCAAATGCTTCACAGTCGCCCTAGGAAAGACGTTTAACAATCGATCTCCAAGAGGAACGAAACACATGATGCCATAAGGCGAAAGAATAGCAGGGCATCTCTTCACAGGCTTGTCCCTGATCTATAGCTGAGGGCAAACACTTGTGTGCTTGTGGGAGAGCCTGTGTCTTTCCTGGAAGCGTTTGGGAGTTTTGCTCAGACGCGTGTTTCCTCAAGTTCAAGAATCAAGATCTAGGATACCTGCAGACAGGTGCCTGTTTGTGTGGAGACAGTCTGTTTGAAACTGTGTTCCTCAGCGCCCGCTCTTTCTCCCCGTCGCTCCACACGCCTGGGAGTCCCTTTCTTTCTCTCCACAAGCACGTGTGTTGACTTCGTCGCACATGTGCATCTGCACAAGCGTTGAGCTCAGCAGAGCGTGTCTCTTGACACTTGATGTGCGTTGGCTGTGTCTGCGTGCTCCAGTGAAGAGAGAAACGGGAAATCATCTTGGTAGAGGCAACAAAGCAAAAGCGAGGCAGGATTGACATCTGCTCAACAGAGACGGATTCCCTGCGCTGACACAGTTCACAGTTACACGAGAAGCAATCTGAGCGGTCCGTCGACCGGAGACGTGTTTCCCAAGAGGTCGTTTAGCGAGTGAACAGCAGTGTGCGCGACTTTCAGGAGTGTGCCTGGAAAGTGCCAGAATCACCAGGAGCATCTGTGCAAAAGCTGCTGCCTCTGTGACCGCATTGAGGCACGTTCGCGTGTCTGCGAGTATATAGACGGCTCTTTCGCGTTCACTCCGAGGGAAACGGTCCGCTATTGCTTCTGTGCGCACAGACGCGATTCCCTTGTCTCTTGCGAACACAGGGAACTCTGTGCATCCAAATCTACAGGCTAAGGACGCGTCTGCATATGTTTTGGTGAACAATCGAGTGTGCGTGTTCTGACAGCTGCCTCTATGCAGACGTCTCCACAGAGCCACTTCTGAATGCCCCGCAGCCCAGGACTGAATGGATACACTAACAAGTGCACCGGTGTGAGCAACCACATATGCAGAAGGACGTCTTTCATCTCACAGAAGCGCGAACGTCTTGGCGTTCAAGCACATGGCAGAAACAAGGTGTGAACAGATGAGCTGCTGCTATTTTCTCCGTTCGGCATGCTTCGTTGTAGCTCTCTTGCCGGTCGCCGGCTTAGCGGCTTGCTTTGCGCGACTAGCTCTGGGGAGAGAAGGAGATAGCGCCGGAAACCTCGCCTTTTGCCTTCTTCGGCGCTGGAACCTGGTTGCTGCGCCTTCTCTTTGTCCATGTGCACACACACGATTCCTCAGCGAAAACCATGCAGAAACCTTTCCACGAGCACCCAGGGATGTGCACCCAGCACCACGTGCACGCACACGCAGCTAGAGAAAAGCACCTACCTTTTCACACACTGATGCCTAAGCAAACGCGTGGCCACACACACGCACACATCCGCAAGCGCGCCTACTCCCATCTATTGAGAGAAAGACGGACGAGCTCTTTGGTTGCTCTTCACAGGCTTGTCCCTGATCTATAGCTGAGGGCAAACACTTGTGTGCTTGTGGGAGAGCCTGTGTCTTTCCTGGAAGCGTTTGGGAGTTTTGCTCAGACGCGTGTTTCCTCAAGTTCAAGAATCAAGATCTAGGATACCTGCAGACAGGTGCCTGTTTGTGTGGAGACAGTCTGTTTGAAACTGTGTTCCTCAGCGCCCGCTCTTTCTCCCCGTCGCTCCACACGCCTGGGAGTCCCTTTCTTTCTCTCCACAAGCACGTGTGTTGACTTCGTCGCACATGTGCATCTGCACAAGCGTTGAGCTCAGCAGAGCGTGTCTCTTGACACTTGATGTGCGTTGGCTGTGTCTGCCTGCTCCAGTGAAGAGAGAAACGGGAAATCATCTTGGTAGAGGCAACAAAGCAAAAGCGAGGCAGGATTGACAGCTGCTCAACAGAGACGGATTCCCTGCGCTGACACAGTTCACAGTTACACGAGAAGCAATCTGAGCGGTCCGTCGACCGGAGACGTGTTTCCCAAGAGGTCGTTTAGCGAGTGAACAGCAGTGTGCGCGACTTTCAGGAGTGTGCCTGGAAAGTGCCAGAATCACCAGGAGCATCTGTGCAAAAGCTGCTGCCTCTGTGACCGCATTGAGGCACGTTCGCGTGTCTGCGAGTATATAGACGGCTCTTTCGCGTTCACTCCGAGGGAAACGGTCCGCTATTGCTTCTGTGCGCACAGACGCGATTCCCTTGTCTCTTGCGAACACAGGGAACTCTGTGCATCCAAATCTACAGGCTAAGGACGCGTCTGCATATGTTTTGGTGAACAATCGAGTGTGCGTGTTCTGACAGCTGCCTCTATGCAGACGTCTCCACAGAGCCACTTCTGAATGCCCCGCAGCCCAGGACTGAATGGATACACTAACAAGTGCACCGGTGTGAGCAACCACATATGCAGAAGGACGTCTTTCATCTCACAGAAGCGCGAACGTCTTGGCGTTCAAGCACATGGCAGAAACAAGGTGTGAACAGATGAGCTGCTGCTATTTTCTCCGTTCGGCATGCTTCGTTGTAGCTCTCTTGCCGGTCGCCGGCTTAGCGGCTTGCTTTGCGCGACTAGCTCTGGGGAGAGAAGGAGATAGCGCCGGAAACCTCGCCTTTTGCCTTCTTCGGCGCTGGAACCTGGTTGCTGCGCCTTCTCTTTGTCCATGTGCACACACACGATTCCTCAGCGAAAACCATGCAGAAACCTTTCCACGAGCACCCAGGGATGTGCACCCAGCACCACGTGCACGCACACGCAGCTAGAGAAAAGCACCTACCTTTTCACACACTGAAGCCTAAGCAAACGCGTGGCCACACACACGCACACATCCGCAAGCGCGCCTACTCCCATCTATTGAGGGAAAGACGGACGAGCAACGTCCTGACAGGCTTGAGGGGAAAAACGTCCGTTGACGGTTGGCGTACTGCACGCCCGCCTACGGGGCTGCAGGGGAATCCACATTTGGAAGGTACCTGAAGATGTGTGCCTGTTCTTGGAGCTCCGCTAGTAGGGTAGCAAAGACACTCGTAGGCAGTACTGAATGCTGCTCCGTGCTACTTCTCCTCCGCTGGCAAATGCTTCAGTGTCGCCCGAGGAAAGACGTTTAACAATCGATCTCCAAGAGGAACGAAACACATGATGCCATAAGGCGAAAGAATAGCAGGGCATCTCTTCACAGGCTTGTCCCTGATCTATAGCTGAGGGCAAACACTTGTGTGCTTGTGGGAGAGCCTGTGTCTTTCCTGGAAGCGTTTGGGAGTTTTGCTCAGACGCGTGTTTCCTCAAGTTCAAGAATCAAGATCTAGGATACCTGCAGACAGGTGCCTGTTTGTGTGGAGACAGTCTGTTTGAAACTGTGTTCCTCAGCGCCCGCTCTTTCTCCCCGTCGCTCCACACGCCTGGGAGTCCCTTTCTTTCTCTCCACAAGCACGTGTGTTGACTTCGTCGCACATGTGCATCTGCACAAGCGTTGAGCTCAGCAGAGCGTGTCTCTTGACACTTGATGTGCGTTGGCTGTGTCTGCGTGCTCCAGTGAAGAGAGAAACGGGAAATCATCTTGGTAGAGGCAACAAAGCAAAAGCGAGGCAGGATTGACATCTGCTCAACAGAGACGGATTCCCTGCGCTGACACAGTTCACAGTTACACGAGAAGCAATCTGAGCGGTCCGTCGACCGGAGACGTGTTTCCCAAGAGGTCGTTTAGCGAGTGAACAGCAGTGTGCGCGACTTTCAGGAGTGTGCCTGGAAAGTGCCAGAATCACCAGGAGCATCTGTGCAAAAGCTGCTGCCTCTGTGACCGCATTGAGGCACGTTCGCGTGTCTGCGAGTATATAGACGGCTCTTTCGCGTTCACTCCGAGGGAAACGGTCCGCTATTGCTTCTGTGCGCACAGACGCGATTCCCTTGTCTCTTGCGAACACAGGGAACTCTCTGCATCCAAATCTACAGGCTAAGGACGCGTCTGCATATGTTTTGGTGAACAATCGAGTGTGCGTGTTCTGACAGCTGCCTCTATGCAGACGTCTCCACAGAGCCACTTCTGAATGCCCCGCAGCCCAGGACTGAATGGATACACTAACAAGTGCACCGGTGTGAGCAACCACATATGCAGAAGGACGTCTTTCATCTCACAGAAGCGCGAACGTCTTGGCGTTCAAGCACATGGCAGAAACAAGGTGTGAACAGATGAGCTGCTGCTATTTTCTCCGTTCGGCATGCTTCGTTGTAGCTCTCTTGCCGGTCGCCGGCTTAGCGGCTTGCTTTGCGCGACTAGCTCTGGGGAGAGAAGGAGATAGCGCCGGAAACCTCGCCTTTTGCCTTCTTCGGCGCTGGAACCTGGTTGCTGCGCCTTCTCTTTGTCCATGTGCACACACACGATTCCTCAGCGAAAACCATGCAGAAACCTTTCCACGAGCACCCAGGGATGTGCACCCAGCACCACGTGCACGCACACGCAGCTAGAGAAAAGCACCTACCTTTTCACACACTGATGCCTAAGCAAACGCGTGGCCACACACACGCACACATCCGCAAGCGCGCCTACTCCCATCTATTGAGGGAAAGACGGACGAGCTCTTTGGTTGCTCTTCACAGGCTTGTCCCTGATCTATAGCTGAGGGCAAACACTTGTGTGCTTGTGGGAGAGCCTGTGTCTTTCCTGGAAGCGTTTGGGAGTTTTGCTCAGACGCGTGTTTCCTCAAGTTCAAGAATCAAGATCTAGGATACCTGCAGACAGGTGCCTGTTTGTGTGGAGACAGTCTGTTTGAAACTGTGTTCCTCAGCGCCCGCTCTTTCTCCCCGTCGCTCCACACGCCTGGGAGTCCCTTTCTTTCTCTCCACAAGCACGTGTGTTGACTTCGTCGCACATGTGCATCTGCACAAGCGTTGAGCTCAGCAGAGCGTGTCTCTTGACACTTGATGTGCGTTGGCTGTGTCTGCCTGCTCCAGTGAAGAGAGAAACGGGAAATCATCTTGGTAGAGGCAACAAAGCAAAAGCGAGGCAGGATTGACATCTGCTCAACAGAGACGGATTCCCTGCGCTGACACAGTTCACAGTTACACGAGAAGCAATCTGAGCGGTCCGTCGACCGGAGACGTGTTTCCCAAGAGGTCGTTTAGCGAGTGAACAGCAGTGTGCGCGACTTTCAGGAGTGTGCCTGGAAAGTGCCAGAATCACCAGGAGCATCTGTGCAAAAGCTGCTGCCTCTGTGACCGCATTGAGGCACGTTCGCGTGTCTGCGAGTATATAGACGACTCTTTCGCGTTCACTCCGAGGGAAACGGTCCGCTATTGCTTCTGTGCGCACAGACGCGATTCCCTTGTCTCTTGCGAACACAGGGAACTCTGTGCATCCAAATCTACAGGCTAAGGACGCGTCTGCATATGTTTTGGTGAACAATCGAGTGTGCGTGTTCTGACAGCTGCCTCTATGCAGACGTCTCCACAGAGCCACTTCTGAATGCCCCGCAGCCCAGGACTGAATGGATACACTAACAAGTGCACCGGTGTGAGCAACCACATATGCAGAAGGACGTCTTTCATCTCACAGAAGCGCGAACGTCTTGGCGTTCAAGCACATGGCAGAAACAAGGTGTGAACAGATGAGCTGCTGCTATTTTCTCCGTTCGGCATGCTTCGTTGTAGCTCTCTTGCCGGTCGCCGGCTTAGCGGCTTGCTTTGCGCGACTAGCTCTGGGGAGAGAAGGAGATAGCGCCGGAAACCTCGCCTTTTGCCTTCTTCGGCGCTGGAACCTGGTTGCTGCGCCTTCTCTTTGTCCATGTGCACACACACGATTCCTCAGCGAAAACCATGCAGAAACCTTTCCACGAGCACCCAGGGATGTGCACCCAGCACCACGTGCACGCACACGCAGCTAGAGAAAAGCACCTACCTTTTCACACACTGATGCCTAAGCAAACGCGTGGCCACACACACGCACACATCCGCAAGCGCGCCTACTCCCATCTATTGAGGGAAAGACGGACGAGCTCTTTGGTTGCTCTTCACAGGCTTGTCCCTGATCTATAGCTGAGGGCAAACACTTGTGTGCTTGTGGGAGAGCCTGTGTCTTTCCTGGAAGCGTTTGGGAGTTTTGCTCAGACGCGTGTTTCCTCAAGTTCAAGAATCAAGATCTAGGATACCTGCAGACAGGTGCCTGTTTGTGTGGAGACAGTCTGTTTGAAACTGTGTTCCTCAGCGCCCGCTCTTTCTCCCCGTCGCTCCACACGCCTGGGAGTCCCTTTCTTTCTCTCCACAAGCACGTGTGTTGACTTCGTCGCACATGTGCATCTGCACAAGCGTTGAGCTCAGCAGAGCGTGTCTCTTGACACTTGATGTGCGTTGGCTGTGTCTGCCTGCTCCAGTGAAGAGAGAAACGGGAAATCATCTTGGTAGAGGCAACAAAGCAAAAGCGAGGCAGGATTGACATCTGCTCAACAGAGACGGATTCCCTGCGCTGACACAGTTCACAGTTACACGAGAAGCAATCTGAGCGGTCCGTCGACCGGAGACGTGTTTCCCAAGAGGTCGTTTAGCGAGTGAACAGCAGTGTGCGCGACTTTCAGGAGTGTGCCTGGAAAGTGCCAGAATCACCAGGAGCATCTGTGCAAAAGCTGCTGCCTCTGTGACCGCATTGAGGCACGTTCGCGTGTCTGCGAGTATATAGACGGCTCTTTCGCGTTCACTCCGAGGGAAACGGTCCGCTATTGCTTCTGTGCGCACAGACGCGATTCCCTTGTCTCTTGCGAACACAGGGAACTCTGTGCATCCAAATCTACAGGCTAAGGACGCGTCTGCATATGTTTTGGTGAACAATCGAGTGTGCGTGTTCTGACAGCTGCCTCTATGCAGACGTCTCCACAGAGCCACTTCTGAATGCCCCGCAGCCCAGGACTGAATGGATACACTAACAAGTGCACCGGTGTGAGCAACCACATATGCAGAAGGACGTCTTTCATCTCACAGAAGCGCGAACGTCTTGGCGTTCAAGCACATGGCAGAAACAAGGTGTGAACAGATGAGCTGCTGCTATTTTCTCCGTTCGGCATGCTTCGTTGTAGCTCTCTTGCCGGTCGCCGGCTTAGCGGCTTGCTTTGCGCGACTAGCTCTGGGGAGAGAAGGAGATAGCGCCGGAAACCTCGCCTTTTGCCTTCTTCGGCGCTGGAACCTGGTTGCTGCGCCTTCTCTTTGTCCATGTGCACACACACGATTCCTCAGCGAAAACCATGCAGAAACCTTTCCACGAGCACCCAGGGATGTGCACCCAGCACCACGTGCACGCACACGCAGCTAGAGAAAAGCACCTACCTTTTCACACACTGATGCCTAAGCAAACGCGTGGCCACACACACGCACACATCCGCAAGCGCGCCTACTCCCATCTATTGAGGGAAAGACGGACGAGCTCTTTGGTTGCTCTTCACAGGCTTGTCCCTGATCTATAGCTGAGGGCAAACACTTGTGTGCTTGTGGGAGAGCCTGTGTCTTTCCTGGAAGCGTTTGGGAGTTTTGCTCAGACGCGTGTTTCCTCAAGTTCAAGAATCAAGATCTAGGATACCTGCAGACAGGTGCCTGTTTGTGTGGAGACAGTCTGTTTGAAACTGTGTTCCTCAGCGCCCGCTCTTTCTCCCCGTCGCTCCACACGCCTGGGAGTCCCTTTCTTTCTCTCCACAAGCACGTGTGTTGACTTCGTCGCACATGTGCATCTGCACAAGCGTTGAGCTCAGCAGAGCGTGTCTCTTGACACTTGATGTGCGTTGGCTGTGTCTGCCTGCTCCAGTGAAGAGAGAAACGGGAAATCATCTTGGTAGAGGCAACAAAGCAAAAGCGAGGCAGGATTGACATCTGCTCAACAGAGACGGATTCCCTGCGCTGACACAGTTCACAGTTACACGAGAAGCAATCTGAGCGGTCCGTCGACCGGAGACGTGTTTCCCAAGAGGTCGTTTAGCGAGTGAACAGCAGTGTGCGCGACTTTCAGGAGTGTGCCTGGAAAGTGCCAGAATCACCAGGAGCATCTGTGCAAAAGCTGCTGCCTCTGTGACCGCATTGAGGCACGTTCGCGTGTCTGCGAGTATATAGACGACTCTTTCGCGTTCACTCCGAGGGAAACGGTCCGCTATTGCTTCTGTGCGCACAGACGCGATTCCCTTGTCTCTTGCGAACACAGGGAACTCTGTGCATCCAAATCTACAGGCTAAGGACGCGTCTGCATATGTTTTGGTGAACAATCGAGTGTGCGTGTTCTGACAGCTGCCTCTATGCAGACGTCTCCACAGAGCCACTTCTGAATGCCCCGCAGCCCAGGACTGAATGGATACACTAACAAGTGCACCGGTGTGAGCAACCACATATGCAGAAGGACGTCTTTCATCTCACAGAAGCGCGAACGTCTTGGCGTTCAAGCACATGGCAGAAACAAGGTGTGAACAGATGAGCTGCTGCTATTTTCTCCGTTCGGCATGCTTCGTTGTAGCTCTCTTGCCGGTCGCCGGCTTAGCGGCTTGCTTTGCGCGACTAGCTCTGGGGAGAGAAGGAGATAGCGCCGGAAACCTCGCCTTTTGCCTTCTTCGGCGCTGGAACCTGGTTGCTGCGCCTTCTCTTTGTCCATGTGCACACACACGATTCCTCAGCGAAAACCATGCAGAAACCTTTCCACGAGCACCCAGGGATGTGCACCCAGCACCACGTGCACGCACACGCAGCTAGAGAAAAGCACCTACCTTTTCACACACTGATGCCTAAGCAAACGCGTGGCCACACACACGCACACATCCGCAAGCGCGCCTACTCCCATCTATTGAGGGAAAGACGGACGAGCTCTTTGGTTGCTCTTCACAGGCTTGTCCCTGATCTATAGCTGAGGGCAAACACTTGTGTGCTTGTGGGAGAGCCTGTGTCTTTCCTGGAAGCGTTTGGGAGTTTTGCTCAGACGCGTGTTTCCTCAAGTTCAAGAATCAAGATCTAGGATACCTGCAGACAGGTGCCTGTTTGTGTGGAGACAGTCTGTTTGAAACTGTGTTCCTCAGCGCCCGCTCTTTCTCCCCGTCGCTCCACACGCCTGGGAGTCCCTTTCTTTCTCTCCACAAGCACGTGTGTTGACTTCGTCGCACATGTGCATCTGCACAAGCGTTGAGCTCAGCAGAGCGTGTCTCTTGACACTTGATGTGCGTTGGCTGTGTCTGCCTGCTCCAGTGAAGAGAGAAACGGGAAATCATCTTGGTAGAGGCAACAAAGCAAAAGCGAGGCAGGATTGACATCTGCTCAACAGAGACGGATTCCCTGCGCTGACACAGTTCACAGTTACACGAGAAGCAATCTGAGCGGTCCGTCGACCGGAGACGTGTTTCCCAAGAGGTCGTTTAGCGAGTGAACAGCAGTGTGCGCGACTTTCAGGAGTGTGCCTGGAAAGTGCCAGAATCACCAGGAGCATCTGTGCAAAAGCTGCTGCCTCTGTGACCGCATTGAGGCACGTTCGCGTGTCTGCGAGTATATAGACGGCTCTTTCGCGTTCACTCCGAGGGAAACGGTCCGCTATTGCTTCTGTGCGCACAGACGCGATTCCCTTGTCTCTTGCGAACACAGGGAACTCTGTGCATCCAAATCTACAGGCTAAGGACGCGTCTGCATATGTTTTGGTGAACAATCGAGTGTGCGTGTTCTGACAGCTGCCTCTATGCAGACGTCTCCACAGAGCCACTTCTGAATGCCCCGCAGCCCAGGACTGAATGGATACACTAACAAGTGCACCGGTGTGAGCAACCACATATGCAGAAGGACGTCTTTCATCTCACAGAAGCGCGAACGTCTTGGCGTTCAAGCACATGGCAGAAACAAGGTGTGAACAGATGAGCTGCTGCTATTTTCTCCGTTCGGCATGCTTCGTTGTAGCTCTCTTGCCGGTCGCCGGCTTAGCGGCTTGCTTTGCGCGACTAGCTCTGGGGAGAGAAGGAGATAGCGCCGGAAACCTCGCCTTTTGCCTTCTTCGGCGCTGGAACCTGGTTGCTGCGCCTTCTCTTTGTCCATGTGCACACACACGATTCCTCAGCGAAAACCATGCAGAAACCTTTCCACGAGCACCCAGGGATGTGCACCCAGCACCACGTGCACGCACACGCAGCTAGAGAAAAGCACCTACCTTTTCACACACTGATGCCTAAGCAAACGCGTGGCCACACACACGCACACATCCGCAAGCGCGCCTACTCCCATCTATTGAGGGAAAGACGGACGAGCTCTTTGGTTGCTCTTCACAGGCTTGTCCCTGATCTATAGCTGAGGGCAAACACTTGTGTGCTTGTGGGAGAGCCTGTGTCTTTCCTGGAAGCGTTTGGGAGTTTTGCTCAGACGCGTGTTTCCTCAAGTTCAAGAATCAAGATCTAGGATACCTGCAGACAGGTGCCTGTTTGTGTGGAGACAGTCTGTTTGAAACTGTGTTCCTCAGCGCCCGCTCTTTCTCCCCGTCGCTCCACACGCCTGGGAGTCCCTTTCTTTCTCTCCACAAGCACGTGTGTTGACTTCGTCGCACATGTGCATCTGCACAAGCGTTGAGCTCAGCAGAGCGTGTCTCTTGACACTTGATGTGCGTTGGCTGTGTCTGCGTGCTCCAGTGAAGAGAGAAACGGGAAATCATCTTGGTAGAGGCAACAAAGCAAAAGCGAGGCAGGATTGACATCTGCTCAACAGAGACGGATTCCCTGCGCTGACACAGTTCACAGTTACACGAGAAGCAATCTGAGCGGTCCGTCGACCGGAGACGTGTTTCCCAAGAGGTCGTTTAGCGAGTGAACAGCAGTGTGCGCGACTTTCAGGAGTGTGCCTGGAAAGTGCCAGAATCACCAGGAGCATCTGTGCAAAAGCTGCTGCCTCTGTGACCGCATTGAGGCACGTTCGCGTGTCTGCGAGTATATAGACGGCTCTTTCGCGTTCACTCCGAGGGAAACGGTCCGCTATTGCTTCTGTGCGCACAGACGCGATTCCCTTGTCTCTTGCGAACACAGGGAACTCTGTGCATCCAAATCTACAGGCTAAGGACGCGTCTGCATATGTTTTGGTGAACAATCGAGTGTGCGTGTTCTGACAGCTGCCTCTATGCAGACGTCTCCACAGAGCCACTTCTGAATGCCCCGCAGCCCAGGACTGAATGGATACACTAACAAGTGCACCGGTGTGAGCAACCACATATGCAGAAGGACGTCTTTCATCTCACAGAAGCGCGAACGTCTTGGCGTTCAAGCACATGGCAGAAACAAGGTGTGAACAGATGAGCTGCTGCTATTTTCTCCGTTCGGCATGCTTCGTTGTAGCTCTCTTGCCGGTCGCCGGCTTAGCGGCTTGCTTTGCGCGACTAGCTCTGGGGAGAGAAGGAGATAGCGCCGGAAACCTCGCCTTTTGCCTTCTTCGGCGCTGGAACCTGGTTGCTGCGCCTTCTCTTTGTCCATGTGCACACACACGATTCCTCAGCGAAAACCATGCAGAAACCTTTCCACGAGCACCCAGGGATGTGCACCCAGCACCACGTGCACGCACACGCAGCTAGAGAAAAGCACCTACCTTTTCACACACTGATGCCTAAGCAAACGCGTGGCCACACACACGCACACATCCGCAAGCGCGCCTACTCCCATCTATTGAGGGAAAGACGGACGAGCTCTTTGGTTGCTCTTCACAGGCTTGTCCCTGATCTATAGCTGAGGGCAAACACTTGTGTGCTTGTGGGAGAGCCTGTGTCTTTCCTGGAAGCGTTTGGGAGTTTTGCTCAGACGCGTGTTTCCTCAAGTTCAAGAATCAAGATCTAGGATACCTGCAGACAGGTGCCTGTTTGTGTGGAGACAGTCTGTTTGAAACTGTGTTCCTCAGCGCCCGCTCTTTCTCCCCGTCGCTCCACACGCCTGGGAGTCCCTTTCTTTCTCTCCACAAGCACGTGTGTTGACTTCGTCGCACATGTGCATCTGCACAAGCGTTGAGCTCAGCAGAGCGTGTCTCTTGACACTTGATGTGCGTTGGCTGTGTCTGCGTGCTCCAGTGAAGAGAGAAACGGGAAATCATCTTGGTAGAGGCAACAAAGCAAAAGCGAGGCAGGATTGACATCTGCTCAACAGAGACGGATTCCCTGCGCTGACACAGTTCACAGTTACACGAGAAGCAATCTGAGCGGTCCGTCGACCGGAGACGTGTTTCCCAAGAGGTCGTTTAGCGAGTGAACAGCAGTGTGCGCGACTTTCAGGAGTGTGCCTGGAAAGTGCCAGAATCACCAGGAGCATCTGTGCAAAAGCTGCTGCCTCTGTGACCGCATTGAGGCACGTTCGCGTGTCTGCGAGTATATAGACGGCTCTTTCGCGTTCACTCCGAGGGAAACGGTCCGCTATTGCTTCTGTGCGCACAGACGCGATTCCCTTGTCTCTTGCGAACACAGGGAACTCTGTGCATCCAAATCTACAGGCTAAGGACGCGTCTGCATATGTTTTGGTGAACAATCGAGTGTGCGTGTTCTGACAGCTGCCTCTATGCAGACGTCTCCACAGAGCCACTTCTGAATGCCCCGCAGCCCAGGACTGAATGGATACACTAACAAGTGCACCGGTGTGAGCAACCACATATGCAGAAGGACGTCTTTCATCTCACAGAAGCGCGAACGTCTTGGCGTTCAAGCACATGGCAGAAACAAGGTGTGAACAGATGAGCTGCTGCTATTTTCTCCGTTCGGCATGCTTCGTTGTAGCTCTCTTGCCGGTCGCCGGCTTAGCGGCTTGCTTTGCGCGACTAGCTCTGGGGAGAGAAGGAGATAGCGCCGGAAACCTCGCCTTTTGCCTTCTTCGGCGCTGGAACCTGGTTGCTGCGCCTTCTCTTTGTCCATGTGCACACACACGATTCCTCAGCGAAAACCATGCAGAAACCTTTCCACGAGCACCCAGGGATGTGCACCCAGCACCACGTGCACGCACACGCAGCTAGAGAAAAGCACCTACCTTTTCACACACTGATGCCTAAGCAAACGCGTGGCCACACACACGCACACATCCGCAAGCGCGCCTACTCCCATCTATTGAGGGAAAGACGGACGAGCTCTTTGGTTGCTCTTCACAGGCTTGTCCCTGATCTATAGCTGAGGGCAAACACTTGTGTGCTTGTGGGAGAGCCTGTGTCTTTCCTGGAAGCGTTTGGGAGTTTTGCTCAGACGCGTGTTTCCTCAAGTTCAAGAATCAAGATCTAGGATACCTGCAGACAGGTGCCTGTTTGTGTGGAGACAGTCTGTTTGAAACTGTGTTCCTCAGCGCCCGCTCTTTCTCCCCGTCGCTCCACACGCCTGGGAGTCCCTTTCTTTCTCTCCACAAGCACGTGTGTTGACTTCGTCGCACATGTGCATCTGCACAAGCGTTGAGCTCAGCAGAGCGTGTCTCTTGACACTTGATGTGCGTTGGCTGTGTCTGCCTGCTCCAGTGAAGAGAGAAACGGGAAATCATCTTGGTAGAGGCAACAAAGCAAAAGCGAGGCAGGATTGACATCTGCTCAACAGAGACGGATTCCCTGCGCTGACACAGTTCACAGTTACACGAGAAGCAATCTGAGCGGTCCGTCGACCGGAGACGTGTTTCCCAAGAGGTCGTTTAGCGAGTGAACAGCAGTGTGCGCGACTTTCAGGAGTGTGCCTGGAAAGTGCCAGAATCACCAGGAGCATCTGTGCAAAAGCTGCTGCCTCTGTGACCGCATTGAGGCACGTTCGCGTGTCTGCGAGTATATAGACGGCTCTTTCGCGTTCACTCCGAGGGAAACGGTCCGCTATTGCTTCTGTGCGCACAGACGCGATTCCCTTGTCTCTTGCGAACACAGGGAACTCTGTGCATCCAAATCTACAGGCTAAGGACGCGTCTGCATATGTTTTGGTGAACAATCGAGTGTGCGTGTTCTGACAGCTGCCTCTATGCAGACGTCTCCACAGAGCCACTTCTGAATGCCCCGCAGCCCAGGACTGAATGGATACACTAACAAGTGCACCGGTGTGAGCAACCACATATGCAGAAGGACGTCTTTCATCTCACAGAAGCGCGAACGTCTTGGCGTTCAAGCACATGGCAGAAACAAGGTGTGAACAGATGAGCTGCTGCTATTTTCTCCGTTCGGCATGCTTCGTTGTAGCTCTCTTGCCGGTCGCCGGCTTAGCGGCTTGCTTTGCGCGACTAGCTCTGGGGAGAGAAGGAGATAGCGCCGGAAACCTCGCCTTTTGCCTTCTTCGGCGCTGGAACCTGGTTGCTGCGCCTTCTCTTTGTCCATGTGCACACACACGATTCCTCAGCGAAAACCATGCAGAAACCTTTCCACGAGCACCCAGGGATGTGCACCCAGCACCACGTGCACGCACACGCAGCTAGAGAAAAGCACCTACCTTTTCACACACTGATGCCTAAGCAAACGCGTGGCCACACACACGCACACATCCGCAAGCGCGCCTACTCCCATCTATTGAGGGAAAGACGGACGAGCTCTTTGGTTGCTCTTCACAGGCTTGTCCCTGATCTATAGCTGAGGGCAAACACTTGTGTGCTTGTGGGAGAGCCTGTGTCTTTCCTGGAAGCGTTTGGGAGTTTTGCTCAGACGCGTGTTTCCTCAAGTTCAAGAATCAAGATCTAGGATACCTGCAGACAGGTGCCTGTTTGTGTGGAGACAGTCTGTTTGAAACTGTGTTCCTCAGCGCCCGCTCTTTCTCCCCGTCGCTCCACACGCCTGGGAGTCCCTTTCTTTCTCTCCACAAGCACGTGTGTTGACTTCGTCGCACATGTGCATCTGCACAAGCGTTGAGCTCAGCAGAGCGTGTCTCTTGACACTTGATGTGCGTTGGCTGTGTCTGCGTGCTCCAGTGAAGAGAGAAACGGGAAATCATCTTGGTAGAGGCAACAAAGCAAAAGCGAGGCAGGATTGACATCTGCTCAACAGAGACGGATTCCCTGCGCTGACACAGTTCACAGTTACACGAGAAGCAATCTGAGCGGTCCGTCGACCGGAGACGTGTTTCCCAAGAGGTCGTTTAGCGAGTGAACAGCAGTGTGCGCGACTTTCAGGAGTGTGCCTGGAAAGTGCCAGAATCACCAGGAGCATCTGTGCAAAAGCTGCTGCCTCTGTGACCGCATTGAGGCACGTTCGCGTGTCTGCGAGTATATAGACGGCTCTTTCGCGTTCACTCCGAGGGAAACGGTCCGCTATTGCTTCTGTGCGCACAGACGCGATTCCCTTGTCTCTTGCGAACACAGGGAACTCTGTGCATCCAAATCTACAGGCTAAGGACGCGTCTGCATATGTTTTGGTGAACAATCGAGTGTGCGTGTTCTGACAGCTGCCTCTATGCAGACGTCTCCACAGAGCCACTTCTGAATGCCCCGCAGCCCAGGACTGAATGGATACACTAACAAGTGCACCGGTGTGAGCAACCACATATGCAGAAGGACGTCTTTCATCTCACAGAAGCGCGAACGTCTTGGCGTTCAAGCACATGGCAGAAACAAGGTGTGAACAGATGAGCTGCTGCTATTTTCTCCGTTCGGCATGCTTCGTTGTAGCTCTCTTGCCGGTCGCCGGCTTAGCGGCTTGCTTTGCGCGACTAGCTCTGGGGAGAGAAGGAGATAGCGCCGGAAACCTCGCCTTTTGCCTTCTTCGGCGCTGGAACCTGGTTGCTGCGCCTTCTCTTTGTCCATGTGCACACACACGATTCCTCAGCGAAAACCATGCAGAAACCTTTCCACGAGCACCCAGGGATGTGCACCCAGCACCACGTGCACGCACACGCAGCTAGAGAAAAGCACCTACCTTTTCACACACTGATGCCTAAGCAAACGCGTGGCCACACACACGCACACATCCGCAAGCGCGCCTACTCCCATCTATTGAGGGAAAGACGGACGAGCTCTTTGGTTGCTCTTCACAGGCTTGTCCCTGATCTATAGCTGAGGGCAAACACTTGTGTGCTTGTGGGAGAGCCTGTGTCTTTCCTGGAAGCGTTTGGGAGTTTTGCTCAGACGCGTGTTTCCTCAAGTTCAAGAATCAAGATCTAGGATACCTGCAGACAGGTGCCTGTTTGTGTGGAGACAGTCTGTTTGAAACTGTGTTCCTCAGCGCCCGCTCTTTCTCCCCGTCGCTCCACACGCCTGGGAGTCCCTTTCTTTCTCTCCACAAGCACGTGTGTTGACTTCGTCGCACATGTGCATCTGCACAAGCGTTGAGCTCAGCAGAGCGTGTCTCTTGACACTTGATGTGCGTTGGCTGTGTCTGCGTGCTCCAGTGAAGAGAGAAACGGGAAATCATCTTGGTAGAGGCAACAAAGCAAAAGCGAGGCAGGATTGACATCTGCTCAACAGAGACGGATTCCCTGCGCTGACACAGTTCACAGTTACACGAGAAGCAATCTGAGCGGTCCGTCGACCGGAGACGTGTTTCCCAAGAGGTCGTTTAGCGAGTGAACAGCAGTGTGCGCGACTTTCAGGAGTGTGCCTGGAAAGTGCCAGAATCACCAGGAGCATCTGTGCAAAAGCTGCTGCCTCTGTGACCGCATTGAGGCACGTTCGCGTGTCTGCGAGTATATAGACGGCTCTTTCGCGTTCACTCCGAGGGAAACGGTCCGCTATTGCTTCTGTGCGCACAGACGCGATTCCCTTGTCTCTTGCGAACACAGGGAACTCTGTGCATCCAAATCTACAGGCTAAGGACGCGTCTGCATATGTTTTGGTGAACAATCGAGTGTGCGTGTTCTGACAGCTGCCTCTATGCAGACGTCTCCACAGAGCCACTTCTGAATGCCCCGCAGCCCAGGACTGAATGGATACACTAACAAGTGCACCGGTGTGAGCAACCACATATGCAGAAGGACGTCTTTCATCTCACAGAAGCGCGAACGTCTTGGCGTTCAAGCACATGGCAGAAACAAGGTGTGAACAGATGAGCTGCTGCTATTTTCTCCGTTCGGCATGCTTCGTTGTAGCTCTCTTGCCGGTCGCCGGCTTAGCGGCTTGCTTTGCGCGACTAGCTCTGGGGAGAGAAGGAGATAGCGCCGGAAACCTCGCCTTTTGCCTTCTTCGGCGCTGGAACCTGGTTGCTGCGCCTTCTCTTTGTCCATGTGCACACACACGATTCCTCAGCGAAAACCATGCAGAAACCTTTCCACGAGCACCCAGGGATGTGCACCCAGCACCACGTGCACGCACACGCAGCTAGAGAAAAGCACCTACCTTTTCACACACTGATGCCTAAGCAAACGCGTGGCCACACACACGCACACATCCGCAAGCGCGCCTACTCCCATCTATTGAGGGAAAGACGGACGAGCAACGTCCTGACAGGCTTGAGGGGAAAAACGTCCGTTGACGGTTGGCGTACTGCACGCCCGCCTACGGGGCTGCAGGGGAATCCACATTTGGAAGGTACCTGAAGATGTGTGCCTGTTCTTGGAGCTCCGCTAGTAGGGTAGCAAAGACACTCGTAGGCAGTACTGAATGCTGCTCCGTGCTACTTCTCCTCCGCTGGCAAATGCTTCACAGTCGCCCTAGGAAAGACGTTTAACAATCGATCTCCAAGAGGAACGAAACACATGATGCCATAAGGCGAAAGAATAGCAGGGCATCTCTTCACAGGCTTGTCCCTGATCTATAGCTGAGGGCAAACACTTGTGTGCTTGTGGGAGAGCCTGTGTCTTTCCTGGAAGCGTTTGGGAGTTTTGCTCAGACGCGTGTTTCCTCAAGTTCAAGAATCAAGATCTAGGATACCTGCAGACAGGTGCCTGTTTGTGTGGAGACAGTCTGTTTGAAACTGTGTTCCTCAGCGCCCGCTCTTTCTCCCCGTCGCTCCACACGCCTGGGAGTCCCTTTCTTTCTCTCCACAAGCACGTGTGTTGACTTCGTCGCACATGTGCATCTGCACAAGCGTTGAGCTCAGCAGAGCGTGTCTCTTGACACTTGATGTGCGTTGGCTGTGTCTGCCTGCTCCAGTGAAGAGAGAAACGGGAAATCATCTTGGTAGAGGCAACAAAGCAAAAGCGAGGCAGGATTGACATCTGCTCAACAGAGACGGATTCCCTGCGCTGACACAGTTCACAGTTACACGAGAAGCAATCTGAGCGGTCCGTCGACCGGAGACGTGTTTCCCAAGAGGTCGTTTAGCGAGTGAACAGCAGTGTGCGCGACTTTCAGGAGTGTGCCTGGAAAGTGCCAGAATCACCAGGAGCATCTGTGCAAAAGCTGCTGCCTCTGTGACCGCATTGAGGCACGTTCGCGTGTCTGCGAGTATATAGACGGCTCTTTCGCGTTCACTCCGAGGGAAACGGTCCGCTATTGCTTCTGTGCGCACAGACGCGATTCCCTTGTCTCTTGCGAACACAGGGAACTCTGTGCATCCAAATCTACAGGCTAAGGACGCGTCTGCATATGTTTTGGTGAACAATCGAGTGTGCGTGTTCTGACAGCTGCCTCTATGCAGACGTCTCCACAGAGCCACTTCTGAATGCCCCGCAGCCCAGGACTGAATGGATACACTAACAAGTGCACCGGTGTGAGCAACCACATATGCAGAAGGACGTCTTTCATCTCACAGAAGCGCGAACGTCTTGGCGTTCAAGCACATGGCAGAAACAAGGTGTGAACAGATGAGCTGCTGCTATTTTCTCCGTTCGGCATGCTTCGTTGTAGCTCTCTTGCCGGTCGCCGGCTTAGCGGCTTGCTTTGCGCGACTAGCTCTGGGGAGAGAAGGAGATAGCGCCGGAAACCTCGCCTTTTGCCTTCTTCGGCGCTGGAACCTGGTTGCTGCGCCTTCTCTTTGTCCATGTGCACACACACGATTCCTCAGCGAAAACCATGCAGAAACCTTTCCACGAGCACCCAGGGATGTGCACCCAGCACCACGTGCACGCACACGCAGCTAGAGAAAAGCACCTACCTTTTCACACACTGATGCCTAAGCAAACGCGTGGCCACACACACGCACACATCCGCAAGCGCGCCTACTCCCATCTATTGAGGGAAAGACGGACGAGCTCTTTGGTTGCTCTTCACAGGCTTGTCCCTGATCTATAGCTGAGGGCAAACACTTGTGTGCTTGTGGGAGAGCCTGTGTCTTTCCTGGAAGCGTTTGGGAGTTTTGCTCAGACGCGTGTTTCCTCAAGTTCAAGAATCAAGATCTAGGATACCTGCAGACAGGTGCCTGTTTGTGTGGAGACAGTCTGTTTGAAACTGTGTTCCTCAGCGCCCGCTCTTTCTCCCCGTCGCTCCACACGCCTGGGAGTCCCTTTCTTTCTCTCCACAAGCACGTGTGTTGACTTCGTCGCACATGTGCATCTGCACAAGCGTTGAGCTCAGCAGAGCGTGTCTCTTGACACTTGATGTGCGTTGGCTGTGTCTGCGTGCTCCAGTGAAGAGAGAAACGGGAAATCATCTTGGTAGAGGCAACAAAGCAAAAGCGAGGCAGGATTGACATCTGCTCAACAGAGACGGATTCCCTGCGCTGACACAGTTCACAGTTACACGAGAAGCAATCTGAGCGGTCCGTCGACCGGAGACGTGTTTCCCAAGAGGTCGTTTAGCGAGTGAACAGCAGTGTGCGCGACTTTCAGGAGTGTGCCTGGAAAGTGCCAGAATCACCAGGAGCATCTGTGCAAAAGCTGCTGCCTCTGTGACCGCATTGAGGCACGTTCGCGTGTCTGCGAGTATATAGACGGCTCTTTCGCGTTCACTCCGAGGGAAACGGTCCGCTATTGCTTCTGTGCGCACAGACGCGATTCCCTTGTCTCTTGCGAACACAGGGAACTCTGTGCATCCAAATCTACAGGCTAAGGACGCGTCTGCATATGTTTTGGTGAACAATCGAGTGTGCGTGTTCTGACAGCTGCCTCTATGCAGACGTCTCCACAGAGCCACTTCTGAATGCCCCGCAGCCCAGGACTGAATGGATACACTAACAAGTGCACCGGTGTGAGCAACCACATATGCAGAAGGACGTCTTTCATCTCACAGAAGCGCGAACGTCTTGGCGTTCAAGCACATGGCAGAAACAAGGTGTGAACAGATGAGCTGCTGCTATTTTCTCCGTTCGGCATGCTTCGTTGTAGCTCTCTTGCCGGTCGCCGGCTTAGCGGCTTGCTTTGCGCGACTAGCTCTGGGGAGAGAAGGAGATAGCGCCGGAAACCTCGCCTTTTGCCTTCTTCGGCGCTGGAACCTGGTTGCTGCGCCTTCTCTTTGTCCATGTGCACACACACGATTCCTCAGCGAAAACCATGCAGAAACCTTTCCACGAGCACCCAGGGATGTGCACCCAGCACCACGTGCACGCACACGCAGCTAGAGAAAAGCACCTACCTTTTCACACACTGATGCCTAAGCAAACGCGTGGCCACACACACGCACACATCCGCAAGCGCGCCTACTCCCATCTATTGAGGGAAAGACGGACGAGCAACGTCCTGACAGGCTTGAGGGGAAAAACGTCCGTTGACGGTTGGCGTACTGCACGCCCGCCTACGGGGCTGCAGGGGAATCCACATTTGGAAGGTACCTGAAGATGTGTGCCTGTTCTTGGAGCTCCGCTAGTAGGGTAGCAAAGACACTCGTAGGCAGTACTGAATGCTGCTCCGTGCTACTTCTCCTCCGCTGGCAAATGCTTCACAGTCGCCCTAGGAAAGACGTTTAACAATCGATCTCCAAGAGGAACGAAACACATGATGCCATAAGGCGAAAGAATAGCAGGGCATCTCTTCACAGGCTTGTCCCTGATCTATAGCTGAGGGCAAACACTTGTGTGCTTGTGGGAGAGCCTGTGTCTTTCCTGGAAGCGTTTGGGAGTTTTGCTCAGACGCGTGTTTCCTCAAGTTCAAGAATCAAGATCTAGGATACCTGCAGACAGGTGCCTGTTTGTGTGGAGACAGTCTGTTTGAAACTGTGTTCCTCAGCGCCCGCTCTTTCTCCCCGTCGCTCCACACGCCTGGGAGTCCCTTTCTTTCTCTCCACAAGCACGTGTGTTGACTTCGTCGCACATGTGCATCTGCACAAGCGTTGAGCTCAGCAGAGCGTGTCTCTTGACACTTGATGTGCGTTGGCTGTGTCTGCCTGCTCCAGTGAAGAGAGAAACGGGAAATCATCTTGGTAGAGGCAACAAAGCAAAAGCGAGGCAGGATTGACATCTGCTCAACAGAGACGGATTCCCTGCGCTGACACAGTTCACAGTTACACGAGAAGCAATCTGAGCGGTCCGTCGACCGGAGACGTGTTTCCCAAGAGGTCGTTTAGCGAGTGAACAGCAGTGTGCGCGACTTTCAGGAGTGTGCCTGGAAAGTGCCAGAATCACCAGGAGCATCTGTGCAAAAGCTGCTGCCTCTGTGACCGCATTGAGGCACGTTCGCGTGTCTGCGAGTATATAGACGGCTCTTTCGCGTTCACTCCGAGGGAAACGGTCCGCTATTGCTTCTGTGCGCACAGACGCGATTCCCTTGTCTCTTGCGAACACAGGGAACTCTGTGCATCCAAATCTACAGGCTAAGGACGCGTCTGCATATGTTTTGGTGAACAATCGAGTGTGCGTGTTCTGACAGCTGCCTCTATGCAGACGTCTCCACAGAGCCACTTCTGAATGCCCCGCAGCCCAGGACTGAATGGATA